>NW_004524916.1:501168-505911 GCF_000260255.1 Octodon degus
ATTTCTTATTTTTCTTTCATCTCTCTTTAGATAAAATCTCTCAATTTTAAAAACATAATAATGAAACAATGATGTGTCTGGGTTGTGTCCAATTTATGGATATTCATTTCTAGTGTAAAACATTTATATTTGAAATGTGATTTTAATATTAGATGATGTTATATTTAAGCTACAACAATTTAGTGGGAGGAAATCAGGACCTTATTCTTTTATGCTGCAAGTATTTACTAAGGTCATCCGATATGTCAATGACTGTTCACAAATTTTTAGATGAAAATAATTTAGCACACCTTCAATAAATTCATAAGCTCTTGACAATTGCATTACAGATTGATGTGGTCTACTACTTTGCAAATCCATCTGAAAACATAAGTTGAAAAAAATAGATCTATTCTACCCTGGGCTAGATGAGGGAAGGAAAAACACAGAAATTCCCCCTTCAGCTCACAATTGGAAGTGTAATATTAGGAAAATCTTCAGTAAAATGGCTCATGAAGTTATAGTAACATTTACTTGTAACTTATTTCTTGAAATAAACACTGAGTAAAAATTCCACAATCTGATTTTTATGAGAAAACATTATCACAAAGCATTTAATTTATCATTAAAATATTTATTATTTATTTATCATTTAATTTATTTCATTCTAATTTTATTCTTCTTTTGTGTAGAATTGGTTGCCAATATCAGTTATGATGTTTTCAATAAGATGCAAGACAGTTTGGGAATTCAACCAAAGTGAAAATGCATTTTATTAAATTTATGCACAACAAGTTTACAAATAGTTTTAGAGTCAGTGAAATTAACAATTGAACATCAAGGAAATTGGAAGCTGTTATCAAAGTTATCAACAAATTATTAGTATAACAATTGATAGAATTTATATAGACTTTTTTACCATCATTCTTCTTGATGTTTTCTGATGTAAGTTACTAGTTTGTTACTCACACCTTATTTTTCACCATATCAGAAACTGAGGTATACTTCAGTATTTACCCTTGAGGAATACTATGTATAACATACAGAAAATTGTTTCTGTGCTAAGTAGTATTTTATTTGTACCACAAAAATGCATTTACTTTTAATGTTATACATAATACACATGCGTGCACACACACATGCACACACACATATGTATGAACATTTCTACTTAAAATTATAAGAAATGCTAAAATTAAATTGCATGAACCTAAATGTCTTTTTTTGATTGTTTGGTCTTTGAGACAGGGTCTCACTACATAGCTCAGGCTGGCCTCAGACTTGCAGCGATCCTCTTACAGGTCTACGCCAGTAAGCCCAGTGCTACAGAACAAGATTTTTAATTTTTCCTTCTAGAACTGAGTCACTGATGTCTCCATTTATCTCACCCTGTCTCTCAGAAGATGTCAGTGCTTCTACCTGGGAAGTGTATCCAGTAGCCCGAACATTGCTTCCCATTCTGATCCACTGTCATCTATCTTCAGTGCTATGCTCTTGGTGATTCCTAAATATAAGGTAAATCAGGTGAGGACGGTCACATGGCCCCATTTCTCCTGATTTCCTAACCAGGCCAGAAAGATGCACGTAAGGCCTGCTCCTTGCTCTACTTTACCTCTGATGGCTGCACTTACTGCTCTCCAAATAGGTAGCACTCTTGTAGGCATAACAGGCCTTTCACCCTTCCTGTGACCTTCCTAGAATGTTCCCAACTTTGCCCTTACTCTTACGCTGTTTAGATCACGCCCCTCCCAGATATCCAGCAGCCAGCTCAGTCAAAGCCTTCAGATGTTTGCTCTAATATCACCATTTTCACTAATATCACTTACCCTAGAAGATTTTGCATTTATTCTTGCATCTCATTTCCTTGATTTTATAAAACGGTACTTATCATTTTATAACGTACTATGATATACATGATTTTACATATTTATTATGGTTATGTCTTTTTTATTATAAAATAATGGCTTATTTTCTCATTTGCTTCATTGGTGTAACCCAAGCATTGAGACAGTCCCTGACAAAATCAGAGGCTCCAATAGTGGCAAAAGAATGAAATAATGAATATTAAAAGAAATAAAAATTCCATTAGACGTTATTTTGAAGTGAAATAAATTGATTTGAAAGACTTAAGTAATGAACATTCCCTTAACCTTAAATCTAACATATGCAAATTATTTTTATACATGCCTAGTATAAAACATTTTCTATCTCTACTTTTCTATAATCTATTAATTGTAGTTTCTTACACTTTACTATAATTTCATTTTATTACTTTTTAATTTTAAAGCGAAATATTGGCACAATGTGATTGATATGCAGTTTGTATCAAGGAAAAATATCTGTATGCTTTATTTTTCACGATAAAAATGTTTCTCCTCCAACTTTTCAGATCGAAATACCAAGCTGAAAAAATCTTATGCGCTTCCTGCATTAAAAAAAAGGACAACAACAAAAAACACCGCTTGGCCTTTGGACCGTATGATCCTTGACCTCATAGTTTCATGTAGTTTCAGTAGCTGTGTCTGCCAAACTGAAGATAGAAAACCAATTCTACCGCCTGCTGTGGGTGCTCAGGACTGCATCTCTGAAAGTTCCAAAAGACACCTTCTCAGAAACAGCATGAAGTAAACTGCTTCCTAATACAAGAAAAACAACCCTGGTTGTTGCCTCTCAAAATCACTTGGTGGTGCATCTTGCAGTCTGGGAACTCTGCTTCATTAGGAATGTGTTTGCCACACAGAACTGAACATTTGATTTCTGAGTCTGTGTCCGTGTCCATGTGTGAGTCTTTGTCTCTGTGTAAATCTCTCTCCCAATCACGGAAGTACAATCCCCAAATCTAGTAATTTACTAAAGCACCACCTATAACCTTGAGTTTTAAATTTTGAAACATTAAAACATGAACTTAGGTAACCTTTCTCTTCTGCTTTTTAAGTCCATATTATCACCTAGACATAATTGGATCTGAAAACCATAAATTCTTTCACCACTGGACCCACTCCTCTGCACATTGAAAGAGTCTGTCTTTATTGCCAACACAACTGAAATGTTGGTCTGCACTCAGCTTTATTGTCATTTCTTCCTCAAGCCCATCTGCACCTGCATTGTTTTTCATTTCGCTTATCAATAATTATTTGACACCACTTACATGTTTGACTGATAGCTATGTCTGCAAGTCCTCAAAGGCATGGTTGGCCAGCTGTTAGTAATAAATTCAGTTTTAAAGAAAAAGATGGCACTATACTCGATATCAAAAATGTTTTCAAGTCGCCTAAGTAAGCTCAAGATTCATATTCAAAGTGCTGGCCAGATACCTCAGCAGACTAAACTCCCTGCTTTGGCAGAGTGCAGCTGCCAGTGTTCGACTTCCAGCTTGCCTTGCTGGCCTGCTCCCAGGGCATGCTGAGACGGATATTGAGACTGGACGTGGAGGCCCACCTGTAATCCCAGCACTTGGGTGGCTAAAAACAAGAGAATCACTATGAGTTCAATCTACATAGTGAGATTCTGTAAACCTTGTCCTAAATTAAAAAAAAAATCATATATAAAAATTTCCATAAGTAGAAATAGGAAGGAATACACACTAACTTATAAAAATCAAATATTTTAATTATGAAAATCTCTTAATGAATAACAATGTGATTAAATAGCTTGTTCCAGAATAAATATTTTTTTTAAAATTAAATGGCTTTTACTACTTTGAGGTAGATTAACTACAAATGTAAAGGCAATGTAGGTTTTTTTTCTTTTTAATGTATTTGGTTATTACAGGGTCTCACTACCCAGCTCAGACTCCTAGTGATCCTCCTGTTTTTCAGCCTCCTCAGCACTGGGATCACAGGCATGCACCACTACTCCTGGACTCTGTGGCCGCTCAGCCTGCCTTGGGGGCGGGGCTGGTGCGGCATGTGTGTTGGGCATCAAACCACGGTCCCTGCACTTGCCCAAGCTTGCCCAAGCAGGCACTTTAGTCTGCTGAGGTATTTTGCCAGCCCAAGGCAATGTAATTATTTTAAAATAATTTTGGCTGCTAGCCAAAAGTTAAAATACAGACATTATATGTGACCTATACGAAAAGAAAGCATATGTGACCACAAAAAACGTGTATGACCTATATGAAAAGTTAAATTAAGTGATATAGTATATCTGAATATATTTAAAGGTTTATCAAGTTTTTATATAAAATTCAAATTTTAAGCAATTTAAGAGAAGAAACCTGAAGCCAAGAAGGTGGCTACCAGTGGCACTCGTAAAAAGGGTAACATGAAGGCAAAAAGTCCAAGAAAGGGTAGCCCCTCTGCAGCCAAAATCCTGTCCTGCTTAGAGGAATTGGTCCATACTGTAGGTCTGCTATGTATTCCAGAAAGGTTTTGTATAAGATAAAGTACATAGATGCTAAAATCAAAGGTTGAGAATAAAAAGGAGAAAGTTCTTGCTATGATCACAAAACCAGTTGGTGGGGACAAAAATGGAGGTACCCAGGTGGTTAAGCTTTGAATCATGCCTAGATACTGCACTGCTGAAGATGTACCCCAAAAGCTCTTGAGCCACAGCAAGAAACCCTTCAGTCAGCTTCTGAGGAAACTTCTAGCTGGCATCACTCCTGGCACCATCTTGATCATCCTCACCGGGCATCACAGAGGCAAGAGAGTGGTCTCCCTGAACCAGTTGGCCAGTGGCTTGCTACTTGTGACTGGGCCTCTGAGCCTTAATCGTGTTCCTCTACGAAGAACACACCAGAAATTTGTCATTGCCACCTCTACA
>NW_004524916.1:507246-516676 GCF_000260255.1 Octodon degus
AAACTGTAAAATTAGAAGTTATGAGTACAAGTCACAACAAAAGTGGTTTTAACATGTTTAGTCATTACTATGAAAAATAAATCATGATCAAAGCTTATTACAAAATTAAAGCTAAATAAAAGAACTCAAATGTGGACTGTAAGATAAGAAGCACACTTTCTACAGTAATTTAGAACAATGAGCACAATCAAGGAATCAATACTATGAACAAAAGCACTTATTCAACATACATGGATGTGCCCAAGGATTTGTATAAATGATATACAAGTTAAAAGGTAAATTAACTAATATCTATCAAAATTTCAAATAAGTGTGCCAACTTCTGTTTGGGATGTATATAAATTTTGCATATCAGTAGTTGCTATTAAAATGTCAAGGCCTCCACTAATGTACATATGAAACTAGTAAACTTTGAAAACATTTTGTAGAGCAATTCAACTCACAAGCATCTACACTATTTGAATAAATACAATGTGAATTCCAAACATAAATATGGAAAGATGATTAATAAATTATTACTCCTGGGAGACAAGAACCGAAAATAGTTCAAGAGTGACTGATGGCCCTGAGGTAAATCCAGAAAGTGGATTATTCCACACCTATATATGAGAATAAAATGAGCAGACCAAGTAAAAGCATAACTAGTACTACTATTGCATGAGTGAAGAATGCATGCAGCTTTATCTAGATGCAGTCATGGGGGATATTGCCCTCAGAAAGGGCTGAGTTAGTTCTTTTTTTTTTTTTTTTTTTGTATTATAGGGAGTGTGTGTGTTATTATAGGGAAGGGTCTACGGGGTGTTCAGGGTCTCACTATTAGATGTGACTCATAGTGATCCGCCTGTTTACAGCCTCCCAAGAGCTGGGATTACAGGAGAGTGCCACCACGCCCAGTCTCAATTGCCATTTTAGCGCACCCCGGGGGTGGGGCTGGCACAGCAGGCCCAGAGATTGAACTCCCAGTCCCTGTGCCTGCTTAAAGATGCTTTAATCCTCTGAGCTATTTGGCCGCCCCCAGAATTTTGTGAGAAATATCCGTGCTGCTTTTCCTAATTGTTGTACTGATTTATATTCCCACCAACGTGGAAGGGCTCTTTTTTCAACGTGCCAGCATTTGTCATTATTTGCTTTCTTGATGAGAGTTTTTATAAAAGCGCATGAATGGCTGCTCCTTTCTCTCTGATTCCCATCTCCTTGTGTGAACCTCGACACAAACGTGTTCCCTTCACAGTACTGTTCTCTGTAGGCTGATCCCTCCTGTGGGGTCC
This sequence comes from Octodon degus, assembly GCF_000260255.1. Lineage (NCBI taxonomy): Eukaryota > Metazoa > Chordata > Mammalia > Rodentia > Octodontidae > Octodon > Octodon degus. Next base: position 508,515 of record NW_004524916.1, read on the forward strand.
TCTAGACAGGCCATCCTCTCTAGGCTTAAAACACCCCCATCCAAATGTGGAATATGAAGCCTCTTTTCTTTAGAAAGCACTTAGGTTCAGGTATTTTGTTACAGCAACGGAAACAGAATGTACGATCTGTATTGTGTTAAGTGACAAAGGCGGGACAGAAGCTGTGAGGCCAACAGTAACTTGATCAGCGCGTATGTTAAGTAAAGATACCAAAATAAAACGAAATAAAATTAATTCATTTCTAGTCCCACAGAACACTTAAAATGATGTGCTTATCTGGTACTACGATTGGTGTGGAACATCTGTAGATTTATATAATAATATTGTTTAATAATAAATAATTTAAGAAACTAAATTGTACCGTACTTTTACACTGGAAAAAGAACTGTTTACTATATAACTGAAAAATATAAATGGTCACTCTTGTGTATAAGAATTCCTTTTAAGGATAAGAAACATTGTATTTATTCATTAGAGTAACTATTTTCAAAATAAATGTAAAACTATTTTCAGATCATTTTAATATTTGAAATTATTATGTTTTGTGGCATGGGTTATTATATAGAGGCTCTTCACACTAAGTTATATACCCAGCACTTTTTAATTAATTAATTAATTTTATTTTGAGACACTGTCTAAGTTTTCCAGTCTGTTCTTGAATGGATGGCCCTCCAGCCTCAGCTCCCAGGGATTATAGGCCACCACACCCAGCTGTTACTTTCCTTTTGATAGATGATATTTACATACTTCCTAGATTGAATTCAACAGTGCTCACTCATACAAACAAGATAGGATATTGACCCCATTTCTTAAATTTGGTTTGATTTTTCTGGGAGACAAGGCAGCATGTTTGTATGCTTTGAGCACAAGATCACTACTAGTAATTATAATAATGTTGAGGAAATTTTAATCGGAACACCAGCTCTCTCTATTCTTTACCAATGGGCTTGTCTACCTGTATGTGGCTTCTCAATGTTCTGTTTGTATCAGCTGGAGAATGAGCACTATTGAAACATTTTTAATAGCATTCCATACCTTGGAAAGATGATGCTGTTGATCACTGACCCCTATTGTGCATGAATATGCATAGGTAGATGCTGGCAACTTTACAATGTCTTCTACATGTTCAGCATTAATTAAATATCCAATAGTGAATTAGACCTATAATTACGGTCTCTTAAAGTTCTTGAACAGGAAAAGAACAGTAATAATCTTTTTCAAAAGATTAAGCGCTTTTCTTCATATAATGTTTGATTTATAATGAATATAATAAATCCCAAGCAGCTGCTTTCTGAGCTTTGATAGAGTAAAGGCCTCACTGCCAAGCAACCATAGTTGGCCTTTGTCACCTGTCAAGTTCATAGACATCAGAAATGTCGATGTTCACTTGTTTTTAATGCAACTGATTTAAAAATGCTTTCAGTAATGAAAGAGAACAAGAGCAAATGTCCTCTCCACAATGCTAGTGTATGTTACTTCAAAGGAGCATGGGGAGAAATCATGGAGAAAATAAAATAATTACTTTATATAAAAATTAGCTGTGAGAAGGGACATGTTCACATAAGAACAGTCACACTTTCAGCTAGCTATTAGCCATGACTGACAACTCCAGTCTAGACTTGGAGCCCAGCCTGCAGGGCATTATCATTCCTTAGGATAGTTGTCTGTGCTTATGGAGAACCAGTATATATATAAGGCCAAGTGAGACTGGCCTGCAAGACAGGTTTTTTCTTGAAGGATAGTTTTAAACTCTATCCCTGAAACACGGAGCTTCTATGAGCAAATAAATGAAAGATACAGACTAGGTATGGCTCTCATGTTTCTCTAAATTATGATAGAAACACTCGTGATTTTAGAATTCAAATACTTGAAAAGAAAAACAGCTGCAGGGGCTGGTGAGATGACTCAGTGGTCTAAAACACCTACTTAGAACAAGCTTAGCAAAGCACAGGGACCACGGTTCAATCCCCCAGCACCACATGCCAGCCAGCCCCGCCCCCTGGTGGGCTGAGCTGGCCACACACACACACACACACACACACACACACACAAATAAATAAAAATTTAAAAAAAAATAAAAAAAATAAAAAAAAAAGAAAAACAGCTGCATTGAAGTATAACTGAACTGCATATAAACATTGCATTTATTGTACAGTTCGGCATTGTTGGATGCACAAACATACATGTGAAACTGCCACAGTAATCAAGACAGTAAACAGATCCAGCACACTCAGAATTTTTCTTGTATTCTGCTGTGCATTTCCTGCTATATGATTTTTTTTTTCTTTCATGCTTCATGCAATGAGAGCACTTAACAGGATGTTTACTTTCTTAACAACTTCTAAGTGCATAATACGGTACTGGTGCCATCGTTCCTATGGTGTAAAGCAGATTTTTATACTGCTTCATCACATATATCTGTAAATTTATACCAATTGAACAACTTCCCATTTCCCCTATCCCAGCCCAGTCATTAATTTTATTCTCTGCTTTTATGAGAAGGATAGTTTTAAACTCTATCCCTGAAACACTGAGGTTCTATGAGCCTCAGGTAATATTTCACTACCTTTTGATCTGTAACAACACAATAGTTGGGGCTGTATAATTTACAGGAAACAGAGATCTGTTTTATCTTATAATTATGGAAGCTGAAAGAGACCACGTGTGACAAAGGGCTTCTTGCTGCCTTACCCACAGTAAGTGCTAGAAAAAAACATGCAAGAGCTGAAGTGACACAAAGAGCACAAACTCATACTGTTCATCAGGACCCCAGTTTGTGATAATTAAATTACTGCCGCCATGGTGTTGTTAATCCATGAAGGACATCCAAACCTTTCTGCTACCTCCTTGCTATGCAAATGCCTGACATTATCACACTTGCTTTGGAGACTATGTTCCAACATACGAACACTGGGAAGGGCAAGGGCAAGCCTCGGCAAGATCCTCATAAAAGTGAAGTGTGCAGGTTTTATCCTCCTGGATGGGTCAATTTCATTTATTACAATATCTTCCAGGATCACTCACAGTGTTGCAAATATCAGAGCTTCCCTTTTTTCTTAGGTTTAATAGTAGTCAAGTGTTAGATGATAGATAGACAGACAGATAGATAGATAAATAGATAGATAGATAGATAGATAGATAGATAGATAGATAGATAGATGATAGATAATACATAGAAGTATAACACATCTTATTGATCTTTTCATTTGTCAATGGAAATGAACAACTTAGTTAAAAGCACTTCTCTGAAGAAGATATACAGAAGTCCCAAAGATGTATGAAGAGATGTTTAGTATTCTTCATCCTCAGAGAGATGCAGACCAGAACCACAAGTACACATCATCTCATGGTAGTTAGAATGACTGCTACCTAAAGCTATATAATACCAAAAATTTTAAACGTTGGCAATGAATTGAATATATTGAGACTTGTCTGTCTCCTTGTGAGAAAGTAACATGACACATCTTCAGTGGAAAACAATATGAAAAGTTCTCAGACAAATAAAATGTAGGTAACATATACTACAATGACTTCTACTTCTAAATATTATCTAAAATAATTAAAACCAGGACCTTAAAATGATATCTGCTTTTCAAGGTCATTGTAATAAATATACAGTGACAGAATTTACATATTTATATATACATTTATATCTTGCGAGGGTTGGGCCCAAAGACTTTGCACTGAGCTACATCTTCATCTTATTTTTCTTTGTTTTTTTATATTTTGAAACAGAGATTTGCTAAGGTGCCCAGAATGGATTCAAACTTGGCATTTGCCTGCCTCAAGTTCTTAGAGTTCTTCTGCAATTATAGGGTTGCACCATATGCGCTACTATAATTTAGATACCTTTGAAATGGAATCATTACTCAGGCATGTAGAATTATGTGATCTGAAAAGCCAAAGGCACTCCATACCTTTTCTTAAAGCAATGTATGGGCATTTAGATAAGCTGATTGAAACGTACATAGATACCAGCTTAGTAACTCTTCTAGGAAAGATGTCTTTGGATCCAAGGTAATTTTGTGTGTACATAAAGTCTTAAAAATTTCCAAAGGGTAGTACATAAAAACTAGGACAATGAAGAAACATGTTTTTTAAATATACTGCTACTTTAGTATGGTTGTCTGCAGTACATGCGGTAGGCGATAAAGCTAACTCAAAAGTACAAGAAATTCTAAAATCCCATCCCACACGATGTAACCTAAAATTTTCTTCTAGAATCTTTTCTGTGGTTGTTAGTTTTGCAAAATAATCTTTATCATTATGAAAAATCAAAGCAATTTTTCACTTAAAACATTTACTAAGCAAAGATAAAATGAATTGAAAATACAAAGCTCAAAAAAGCATATACAGAATAAATAACAAAAAATCATAGATATCAAAGTTATAAATAGCATCCTATGGGAATAGATCAATTATCTCTATGGAAGATTCCTAAAAAATATAAATTGATTCTTAAATTAGTCAAATTTAAAAATCATAGATGAGCCTATTACCATTATAAATATAAAATATTATTAGAGGTTATGCAGTATATAAAACTACAGGGTCAGATAGATTCCTACTTGAAATTTATGCATCTAAAAATCTCCAGATTTTAAATCATACAGGCAATAGAAAAATCTGAGAAATCCATGTTTATTTTATAAAGCTAGCAAACTGGTAGAATAAAATTATCATGCTAAACAAAATCAAAGCAACAGATTGATCCCTCTGTCAATATTCTCTTCTACCTTTCCACCGCCACTCATTAGCGTGATTGGCAAACTTTCCTAATTTGATCATCCAATGTAAACCATCACATTTTACAAATATTCCCTCAATTACACTAACCAGAATATTTTTGATCCAACATGAACTCACAAAATATTGACTTTCCTCTTTAATCAACACATCCCCATCCACCCTATTGCAGCCATGGCCAGGATCATTTCTCTTGTCACTGTCTCTTCACCACATAGGCTTCCATACCTCAGCACTACTATGCAGCATTTCTCTTTCTGTCCCTGGTTTATCTCGTGCCGCATGACAGCTTCCAATGTCATTCATTCTTCACAAATGGCATAATTTTCACTACAAATTTAGGGTTAATCAATATTTTGATGTATATATGTTCTCCACATTTTCGTCATCTACTCTTTTGATGAGCATTTACATTATCAATAATGTTTCAACTTTCTTTTTTATTTTTTAAAGAATACAAAATTGCGATGGAAAAATAGCATTAGAAATGATACAAAATTTCATCAAAGTAATAGGAATTCAACAATGATCTTACATTGCATGATGTTATCTTTAAATTAGTTGTTCAGGTCACCAGATACAAATGTGCAAGATTGGTCTAAAGAAAAAAGCAAACAAAGACAGTAACAAAAATGTTGTAAGAAATTCAAAAGGAAAAAATAAAACCAAAATGAAAAACTTTCTGCTGCACAGGAGGAATGTTTCTGTGTTATATTGCATCACACTTGGAGCACAATTAATAATAATGAATCACACTTTTGAAAATTGCTGAAGCAGTGGATATTAGATGCTTTCGTCACATAAAAATGAGGTTGCATGGTAAATAGGCTAAACAGCTTGGCAAAATTATATCAAATGTTACATCATAACCTATAAAATATATAAGTATATGTCAATTTAAAATTAAAAACAAAATAAAGTATCAGACCTGTCCTTTTAATTCTAATCATCTCAAGCTGTTTTTGCTTTCTGTGTTGTATTTAACTGATTAGACATTTTATTCACTCACCGACATGTATCTGTATCTGCCTTGTACTTTTTGTTCTGTGTTGGAAAAACGTTAACCATGGTTAAACCCAATTCCTTAACCACCTGTGTCTGAATCCTATGGCTGAGCTTAAAATGCACCACCATGCTCCCTGGAGTCAACGTGAAGTCTACAACAAGTGGGTCACTCATGGTAAACTTCATATATTTTCTATATGATGTTATCCCCCTTACCAGTGTGCTTATTTTACAACTGTTCCTCTCTTTTTTCCACTTTTCTCAAATACTCTAGATCCTCTCTGTCAGCAAATAACCCTGTTTAAAAGACAATTTACCTGAACCCACATTTACCCATGTATTAGTGTCAAGTACGCTAAGTACCTTCCTTTGTGCCTTCTCTAAGGCGGTCAGTCCACTGTACCAAGTCACGAGTTGTCAAAGACGATCAACTGAAAATTGCAGGGACACCTGCAGGCAAGTCAGGTCTCCTGGTTCTTTGTGGTAACTGAGAACATATATTAGAATTATTGTGTGTTTAAAGAAGAGAAGTGTGTCGGGGCCTGGCTGAATATGTCCTCTGGGTTTGTACTGTGAGTCTGGCTGCATTTAGATGCTATGAACAACTAAAGGTGACTCAGTAATGCTGGGTAATAATTCCTCTCTACAAGGCAGGAGAAGGGCAGCAGGACTAGCGTCACTGGCAAGGCATAGCAGTCACTCCTGTTAGCTGCGGGGAGAAATGTTTTGTGTTTGCAGAGTGGTTACCTTTGGCTAGACGTAAATATTATTAAAAATTGTAAGTGTATCTGTCTTTCTGCCATGATCACTGTCTTAGTTCATTTCCTGCTACTGTGTCACAGCGTAAAGAAATTTGTTTGTGACCATTCTGGATGCTGGAAAGTTGAAGATCTGGGGAGGACCTCTTGCTATGCCAACCGCGACATCACGCTGCAAGACAGCACGCAGGCAGCATATCAGTTCAAGCCTGCCATTCCCTTGTTATAAAGTCACTCTTCCTGTCCTTGAGGCCATGGCTTCACAACCTCGCCTGACTGTAATCACCTCCCGAAACCCCCATATCCAAATGTGACATTTGGATACGGGGGTATCCAAACATCCAGGTGTATATTTCCAACACATCCCACTGTAGGGTGCACATTCAAACCAGAATGGCTCAGTGACCTTGTCTTTAAAAAGTATTAATATTGCAGAGATTTTAATTCTATTTATCTTAAAATCTAGTGACTTAGCTGTTGTCAGCTGCTAACTGTCAGATAATATTTTTTTATTGTTGTTGTTGTTGCTCTTTTTGCTGTTATTTTAAATATGTTGGAGCATTGCTTCTGCCATAATTTCTTTCATCAACCTGTATCCTTAATTTTTCCTCTTAGAAGATTGTTCCTTTTATCACAGAAACATTTTGTTATATAATAAATGAAATAAACATCTCAATTTCATCATTTTGCAGTCATTATATTTATGCTTTGTATCTAGATTGACCCCCCAAAGCCTATATTCTTATAAGCTTATATTCTTACAGACAGACAGGGCTGATGCTGAAACTTGGGTACGTGATGATAAATTAAGGATATGTAACATAACAGAGATAATAGCTCAGTGAAATCAGCATCTGCTTGGCAAGGGCAAGGTCCTGAGTTTGATCCCTAGTACCAAAGGATATGTACTACGTAAGTTGGTTTAACATAGATCTGTGAATGGGTAATGGAAGCCCCACCCAGGGTATGGATGGTACCACCAAAAAAGGCTCATGCTCTGCATGGAATAAAAGAGAAAGGGAAGCTTGTTGGTACTGCTCTATGCCTGCTGCCTGTTCTGCTACACCCTGATTTTCCCTCTGCTACACCCCTCTTCCAGGCCACTCTGTCTTGGACTAACCGCTACTCACAATCATCTTTTTTCCTGACACTCCAAATAGGGTTCTAGGATGTGAAGGCTGTCTAACTGTGACAGCTGTCACCCATTGGCTGTCAGGGTTTATTTGGGTGATCTGGCTGGCTGGGCAGGGGTCCCCTTCCTCCCTCAGTGCTGCATATGTGTCTCTTGGGATGGTGTACTCCCTTGCTAGAACGTCCAAACAAGTACTCAAGGTTCAAATAGCAATCCAGTTGTCCCTCTCACTGGACACTTATCTTTTTTTTTTTTTTTTGGTTTTAAAATCTAGTTTACTGAATTGTATACATTTTTAAATAGAATAAAAATAGTAAAAATTAGAAATGATACAGAATTTCACTAAACACAATAATAGGAATCCAACAATAGTTGCTATATTACATATTGCCTTCAAATTGGTTGTTCAGATTACCATATAAACATGAAAAATTGGTCAAATGTTATAAAACATAAAAAAGAGAGATAAAAAATTGAAGGATCAACTGCTCTCTTCAATATATCAACAGAAATCAGTAGTA
>NW_004524916.1:517611-519806 GCF_000260255.1 Octodon degus
AAATTCTGCAAGAAATTTAGTGAAGACCTAATGGTGACTTTTCCCAAAATCTTCAATTAAATTTAAAAGGAGATAAGTCTCTCAATCTCAATCAAGGAGACAAATAATTACACTGATATGAAAACCAGAGAGGGGCCCAACCAAAAAAGAAAACAACAGATCAATCTCCCTAATCAACATAAATGCCAAAATCCTCAATAAAACTTTAGCAAACAGAACGCAGCAAATCATCAAGAACATTATATATCACAACCTAGTGGGATTCATCCCAGGAATGGAGGGATGGTTTAATATATACAAAACCACAAATGAAATACTCCACATCAACAAAGCCAAGACAAAAAGCTACATGATCATCACAATAGAAAGCAGAAAAATCTTTTAACAAAGTCCAGTACTCATTCATGAGAATAACACTATAAAAAATCAAAATAGAAGGTCTAAATCACAGCATGAGAAAAGCCATCCATGACAAACCAACAACCAGAATCATACATAATGGACAAAAATTCAAAGCCTTCACTCTAAAATCATGACAAGATACACACTGTCATCACTCCTGTTCAATATAGTTTGGGAAACATTGGCCAGAGCAATTAGACAAAAGAAAGAAATAAATAGAATAATGACTGGAAAGGAAGAAGTGAAATTATTATTATCTGTAGATGACATGATACTGTATACAGAAGACCCCAAAAACTCCATCAAGAGACTTGTAGATTTAATAACCAAATTCAATAACATAGCAGTATACAAAGTAAACACTCAAAAACCCATAACATTTCTATACACAAACAATGAATGTACTGAGAGAAATTATAGAAACCACACCTGCCATAACAACTCCTGCCAAAATGAAATACTTAGGTATTAATCTCACAAAGAAAGTAAAAGATTTATACAATGAAAATTGAGGTACTCTGAAAAAAGAGATCAAAGAGTATTTGAGAAAATGGAAAGATATTCCTTGTTCCTGGATAAGAAAAATTAATATGAAAATGGCCATACTCCCAAAATCATTATGCAGATTCAATCCTATGTGAAAGGTCATTAGTATACCTCAAAGATCTCGAAAAATATTCCTAAACTTCATGTGGAATCAGAAGAGACCTAAAATAACAAAAGCAACCCTGGATAGCAAAGCAAGGGCTGGAGGCATCACAATCCCTGACTTGAAATTATACTACAAAGCCACTCTGATAAAATGAGGTTGGCACTGGCATAGAGAAAGATCTGAGGATCAGTGGAACAGCCTAAATAATGAAGACACAACTGCAAGCACACTCGCCAACCTTATCTTTGACAAAGGGGCCAAACATTTTCGTTGAAAGAAAGATAGCCTATTTTATAAATGATGCTTTGGCTTTCCACATGCCAAAGGCTTAAAATAGACATAAGCTTATCACCACGTACAAAACTACAGTCAAATGGATCAAATAATTAAATGTTAAAAGTAAAGCAGAAATCTTCTGGAAGAGAAAGTAGGTAGAATCTTTAAGGACATAGGGGTGGGTAAAGAGTTCATAAACAAAAATCAAACTGCATGGGAAACATTTCAAAGAATCAACAACTGGGATCTCATCTCTTTAACAAGTTTCAAGGTGTCAAAAGAAATCACCATTAGAGTAAAAAGAAAGTTTTACTCACGAAATGGGAAACAATTATAGCAGACTGTCCTTCAGACAAAAAACTCCTAACTAGAACATACAATGAATTAAAAGAAAATCAGACCTCCAAAATTCAAAGACTAAATACAAAAATGGGCATTTTAGATGAATATATACTTTCCAAATAAAGAGATACAAATGGCAAACAAATATATGAAAAAATGTTCAACATCATTGGTAATACAAGAGATACAATTAAAGCAATGGGCCAGGATATGGTTCAGTAGAATAAGCACTTGCTTAGCAAGTGGAAGGGCCTGAGTTCAATCCCCACTTCTGATAAATAAATAAATAAATGAAGCAATGCTGAGATAGCATCTCATTTTATTTATTTATTTATTTTATTGAGAAACAAATAGCAACGAGACAGTTTCAAAATCGATTAATAGGACAGTTTCAATAATCAATACATTGCATATTGTTGTCTTCATAGTGGTTATTTATAGTACAAGATGCAGACATGATATCCCATCCAAACACTATTAGTACTAATCTTTCCTCTCATTGAATTAAGAGAAAGTAGCTGTA
>NW_004524916.1:520841-543108 GCF_000260255.1 Octodon degus
TCTTTCCTTCTTTCGTTTTTTCCTCTTCCCAGTTGTTTCTTCCCTATGAACACTTTTTCCTTTTCCAGTGTGTATTGTATCTTTGAGATTTTATTTACTCTTTCAGGTTCTTACATTAGGGATACAATACCATGTTTGCACATACAGGTCTGATTTATTTTACTTATGAATACAGTTTCTAGTTGCATCATTTACCTATACAACCTTTGAGTTTATCATTTTATAGCCAAGTAATACTCTATTGTATAAACATCCCCATCTTTTTTTTAAATCTCTTCCTCAGTTGATGTGTATTTGATTGTTTCCCAGGATTAGTTATGACAAATTGTACTGCTATAAACATGGGTGCACGTATATTGCTGTGGTATGATGTTTTCAGTTCTTCTGGAAAGATACCCAAGAGGGCTGTAGCTGGGTTGAATGGGACTTCCCATCCCAGTTTTTTGAGGAATCTCCACACCACTTTCCACAATGGCTTTGCCAGTCTACTCTCTTGTCTTTTGATGAGTTTTACTATATTAAAAATTGCCGCATTCTTCCAGCAATCATTACTTTTCAAACAAGATAAAATCCTAGGTCCTTAATGTGACACTGAAAATCTTATGCAACCTGGTCTTTTTTTTCCTTCAATATTTTCCTCAGTTTCTCTCCTATTCGCTTTGCATTAGCTACTTAAGGACATCGCAGATAATTTCCCAACTCACGACTAAGTGTTTTCTATCACAAGAATTGTGTCACCCTAGTTATGAAGGTAGTGTGTACCACTTAAACTTCTTTACAGCTTCCTTGAAATGTCACTCTCTGAGGAAGCCCTAATAAAAGAAGCATAACTTGAGAGTGCACCACCACCTTTCCATTGTATTTTTTCCTCATAGCCACTATTTAAAAGCTAACATTCCCGTGAATAATGCAAATTTATTATATACATACTCATTGGGACACAATTCAGTCAAAAAGAAAGAAAATCCTTTCACCTGTGACAACATGAATGGTACTGAAAACAATTGTGTAAAGTGAAATAAGCCTGGCACAGGAAGACAGGTGCATATGATCTTAATCATATGTGGAATGTAAATCTTTGATCTTATAGAAATTGAGTACAAGGATGGTTACCGAAAGTGAAGTGCAGTAGGGTGCAGAGAGGAGTGGGAAAAGGTGAAACAGTGGGTCTCAAGTTAATACTAGACAAGACCAAGGAGCTCAATGTGTTATTGTATAACAGGGTGGCTACTGGTAACAATCTTGCACTGTACATTTCATTAAACTAGATGAACATATTTTACTATATTTTCATAAGGAAATGATCTTTAAAGAGATTGGTGTGTTTAGTTGGCTTAAACATTGAACTAAGTTTGCATGCATGGTAATATTGTATCTTTGACATGGGAATGTTTCATTTTGTGTTTTTATTTGCCAGCTAAAATGAATGTATATTAAATATTTGAATGCATGTATATTTTTAGCAGGATGTGTATAAATAGAACACAAATCTGAACATCTGCAAATCAATAAGCTGTGATAAAATAGAAGTGATCATCTGTGAAATAAAATATACAATGACAAAATATCCATTGGTATTGACAATTACAGGTAGACAACCTATAGACTAGTATAAATGATCAAACAATACAAGAAGCAACAATTAAAAACAGTATAGCTTAAATGGAAATTTAAATAATTTTTAGGATAATTATGACTCTGGCAACACACAAAGTGAATTAATATAGATGGTGGTTGGAGATGGGGACTGACATCCATCCAGCTCAACACCTTATCTGTGGGGTTGGCTGCCACCGCAGAGCAATCCGACAACATTCTTAAGTCTGGGCCATGGAAGTAAAATCAATTTGTCAAGACTTAGTAAGAAACGTTTCAGTGCACATTGGTAATTCTAGAAAGGAAATACAAAAGAAAATAAAATACCATTGGCAGGTTAATGTGCAAACATGTTTTTTTTTTTTTTTTTAACTTCATATCTTCAGGTAGTTTGCTTCATACACAGCATTGCCTGACACCCACCACCCACACGTCATGGTTGTCTTGCCATCACTGTCAACTGCTGCTGAAGGAGGGTGTCCCTCCCCCCAACCCCCACACACTTGATGGTTCTGTCCAGGGTAGCTAAAGTGCATCGCCTAGATGATATGCACTGACAATCACAGAGCCCTACAACCACTTAGCTGATGGCTCCTGTTCTGCTCAAGGGCTGCCCTTCCAGCGGGGATCTCGAGCCTGGTAAATTAATAAATTAATCTCACTGAGCCCCTGGCTACACATGCTGCTGGTATTCAGGATTCTCTTTCAGGCATACTTTTCACCATGACCATTAAGAATTCGTGGAGGCAGAAGCCATCAGTTAAACATTCCTCTAGGATTAAAAACAGAAGTTCTCTCCAGCTGACTGACTTGGCCAGAAGATGGACCCCTGATTGACAGCAAGGTCAAGGCTGGGGTCCGGGTCCCACCATCACCAGGAAGACAGTGCTGTGGTGGGGAACGACCCTGACCTCGCCCCCAGGGACCAGCCCTCCCAGCTGCACATACTCCTTTGGGCACTCCATTCCTCCTGGGAACCGAGGTTTTAGCAAAGGGAGCTCAGGGCACCTTCCCAGGGCTCACATCCAATCATTAAAGTAGACTTAAAAAAACACAGAATCCTCCTGAGAATGATGGGAGTCAGGGACAGTGGTGAGGCCTCGCCCACCCTGCCAGGCCTTCGGTGCCCCCACTCACGCCTCCGGACACCATGTGGGACTCCAGGTGGGGCTCAAAGGATGTGCATGTGGCAGGAAGGCCCCAACAGGCTAGGGAAGATTTTACTTGTGCCAGTTTTCCAAAATAGTGGCAATGTGGATAGATTGGCACTAAAGACTCTCTTGGTTTTTTTTTTTTTGAGTGAGGATGCTGGGGATCAAAACCTCACACCTGCTAGGCAGTGCTGGACCACTGAGCTCTCTCCCCAACTTAGGGCACTTCTTTTAAATGTGGATTACTGTGCCTTCTAATCATCTTTCTCCCCACTTCCCCCTTCTTCCCCCTCCCTTTAATTTTGTTTTGTTGTTTTTGAGACAGGGCTCCCTATTCCAGGCTGGCCTCGAACTCAAAGCAACATTCCTGCATCGGCCTCCTGGGATGGCAGGCATGCGCCACCACACCCAGCTTCCCCTGCTTTTTTCCCGGCAGTTGCTTTTGGGACAGATAGGAATCAAGTGAGAGAATGAAGAGTCCTCTCCACAGGCATCATCCTGTAGCAATGCCACGCTGCAGTAGTTAGGCCTTCATTGTCTTGGTAGTGGTCAAGATAAGACAACATGGCTCCCGGAGAAGTGGCAGCCCAAAACGAGGCTGGAGGTATTTTTAATCAATTAGCCAAGTAGGGGGAAGAAAACTGGAGAGATTTTAGGGTCAAAAAAGAAATCCATCCTTTGGGTTTTTAAAAACCTGAAGTGGGGGGAGGATACAGGACGATGACGACAACAAACCTGGAGAAATTCCTTCATTAATCCACATTTAAAAGGACTCTGAGCTGGTTCTGGTTTCTTGGTGACAGCAAAGGGGGGTTCTGAATAAGCTGGAGATCAGGTTCCTCACAAAGCAGCTAGGTCAAGTGGATGGATAAATCTGATCTCCTGCAGTCCCCAGTGTCCCCGATTCCCATAACCTCTCAGACCTGTGGGGCACAGTGGTTCTGATTCAGCCTCAGAGATGGGAAGGTGCTGGTCACTTCCTCCGAGCCTGGGCCTGGTTGCTCTGTCCGTTCTGGTGCTGCTGCTTCACTTGGGCCCAGTGATCTTTACAGGAACCTGGTCGTTCTCATCCGGGGTCTGGTCTCTTGGCACCACCACCTCCACCACCATCAAGTTCTGCAACTCGACCACAGTTTTGCCGCTCTTGCGAATGACCCGGCCCACAGTGCAAGCTGGCACCTTTATGGGGGTCTCCAGCTTGACTTCCTCCTTGGGACCGAAGAAATTGTCCTCTTCCAGTTTGCTGTAGATTTTTCCCTGAGCCTCGAACTGGGCCTCTGGTGGTCCACTGATGATGACCACTCAAATCTGGGAATCAAACGTCTCCAGTGGTGCAATCTTGATGGAGGTGCTGGAGAAGCATGACAGCCGCTTGAAGTTCTGGCCCCTCTTGCCGATGACACTGGCCACGTTCTGGACGGGGATGAACACCTGGACCATCTCCTGCTGCAGGGCCTTCATGAAGGAACTGCAGGGAGCAGCCCCCATGACACTGCTGGGAGGTGGTGGGACGGCACTGGATGAGGCCAGAAAAGCCCCACAGTAGCCAGGTTGAGGCTGGGATCAGGTGCGAATGCAGGCTCAAGGAGGCCACGTCGTTCTCAAAGGCTTCGCGGACTTTCTTCATGATCTCCTGCTCTGCCCGACAGCAGTTCTCAATGGCGCCCTTCACTGTGGTGGTCCTCTCGGATGTACAGCGTGAGGTCCTGCAGCGAGGAGATGGTGATCTTCGTGTCCACGTCCTGCTCCACTTTCTTCAGGTTGTGCCCTTCCTTGCCAATGAGATGCCCCACGAAGTTATTATGGGCCAGGATCTTCAGGGGGACCTCGTCGGCCCTCTTGGTGTCCTCGGCCTCCTTGTGCATGACCTCCAGGACCATCCTGCAGGTGGAGGAGCAGCCCTTGGGGGTGGAGCGTGCGCTGAGGGCTTTCTCTGCTGTGCCCGCCTTCTCTGTCTTGCGCACATCGATCTTGCACTGGGTCTGCTTGGTGATGTTGCGGAGGGTGGGCCTTTCTTGCTGACGATGGCACCCAAGTGCTGGGTGTGAACCAGGAGCCGGAGCCAGATGTCCACCTGCTGCTTCTTGGCCGGGCACCCGCGGCCACCGGCGAGCCCTGGCAGGGATGACACCGGGAGCGGAAGCCGCCCTGGGGCCAGTACCCGGGGCCCTGCGCGATCTTCTGGGTGGGGATGTAGGAGACCTTGAGGGCGTGGTTCTCTTTCTGGAAGCCCTTCAGCTTTCTGACGGCTTGCTCTGTCTGCTCTGGGATGGAGCAGATCACGTTCACCACGCGGTCTCGCTCTCCTGCTAGCTTGCTCGCAGCATCCCACCGTGCCGTACTGGGCCAGCAGGCTGTCCGGCACCTCCCACCGCAGCTGGGGCTGGATGTTTCAGAACTAGTTCTTTCGACTCGTTTGTTTTGGGATCCGAATGCTCATTCTCTAGGCGTTTTCCTTGTAGTTCCACTTTCCCCGAGAAAGTTTCAAAGGCCTTCATGGCCCAGCGCTCCTCCAGGCAGTCGACAAAGGCGTAGCACAACTTGACCGGGAACGGGCCGCTGGGGAGATCTTGTGCTCCGCAAACACCTTCTCCAGGCCGTCGGGGCCACGCTGTCCTTGAGGTTGCCCATGTACAGCTTGTGCACGGTGGTGGCGTGGTCCCCGGTGAGACAGAGAGAGGGCGCGGGCAGCCCAGCTGCAAACTGTCTTGCACCCCGCGCAGCACCTTGCAGGTCTGGGCAGAACCCGGCCTGGGTGCGCGGGGCGGCAGCGGAGCGTTGTTTTGGTACTTTTTGATGGAGTCATTAAAGTACAGTAAGTTTCATACTCTGATTCCACGGGGCTTTCATGACACCTTGTTAAACGACAAAAATGAGATGCAAAACATCTACTGCAAATGAACCTTGGTAAAGTAAACCTGCTATTTACGTTTGTGGGTTTATTAAATAAACATACTTGTAGAGATTGTGTGTACACTTGTGATATATGCTTGACACATTGTTCTTAATTATATGTGAAATGATAAATAGCAAAGGTAAAGAGTAACCAAAAAGAAAATACCATATGTAATATTATTTTATTGATCTGTTTTGTAATCATATGCACATGTATTTGTATGATATTTTAAAATAAAAATAAAAAGTACTCAGGGAAAATATATAAATATTAATATTAAATATTGTTAAATATTATAGATGATAATAACAACTATACTTTGAAGTAGCCAGTTGTCTTAGGAAATATATTTAAATAAATGAATAAATATCAATGAATAAATACCAAAGATGGTGAGAGAGCAGAAAAAATATGAGATATTTGGAAAGGAAGACAATATAGACAGCTTAAATCTACATATATGCATATATATATCTATAGCTATATATATATATACATATATATATATTAATATGACATTCGCTAATTATATAAAATATTCTTTCTATCCCATTCCAGAGAGTGCATTGGGTCTTTTACATTAGGAGAATCTGGTTCTATAATTTAAAATATTTAATTAAAAATAAAACAACTTAAAATTTAGGAAAGAACTGTAACAACAACATGCATCAAACAAACTGTAGTCATTTCTCTTGGCATGAGCAGACTTTTAAAGTTATATTTATAAATCCTTGTATTACAACTCAACACATTCCTCATCATTAAAAAAATCTGTTGTGGGGGCTGGCAAGATAGCTCAGTGGACTAGAGCACCCACTTAGGCAAGCTCAGGCAAGCGCAGGGACCCTGGTTCCATCCCTGGCACCACATGCTGTACTAGCTCTGCCCTCTGGGTGGGCCAAGCCAGCCACAGAGTCTGGGCATAGTGTTGCATCACTGTAATCCCAGTGCCGGGGAGGCTGAAAGCAGGAGGGTTCCCCTGAGTCCCAACTTCGTAGTGAGATTCTATAACAATCAAATACATTAAAATAAATAAATATTTTTAGAACTTTATTCTGATTGGGACACAGAAGACTGTGAAACCCCAGCAGGGGTGTGGGCTGCCACATGGGGCAAAGAATAATAATGGGCCAGATGGGGAAGAAAGAAATCTGATAAGGGACCTATTTGTTGGCAGAAGAATGTAAAATCAGAGTGTATGTGACTGAGACTGCTCAAGAGGTTCAGATGAGCTGATGAAATAGAGAGTATGTTTAGTTCTAATCATCAAAAACTTTCAGAAAGAACAGAAATCTTAAATCAGGAATGGAAACAAGTGTGGGGTACAGCCTGTGCACATCATGACCTCCGGTTTGGGGACTAGAGACTTGGATTTTCCAACACAAGTCATCCCATTAAAGACCCAGAATGCAAGAGTGCAGTCTCCTCAGTATGTATTCTTGGTCTCCTCTCCAACAGAAGTTCATGGTAGAAGATGAAACTGTTTTACGTAACATTCCTTACATGGGGGATGAGGTTGTAGACCAGGATGGTACTTTCATTGAGGAACAAATGAAAAGCTATGGTGGCAAAGCCCATGGAGATCCAGAGTGTGGGTTTATAAATGATGACATTTTTGAGGAGTTGGTGAACGCTCTGGGTCAGTACAACGATGATGGCGATGAGGACATTGGAGATGACCCTGAGAATAGCGAAGAAAAGCAGAAGGAGCTGGAGAATCGCCGAGACAAGAAGGAAAGCTGCCCACCTTGAAAATTTTCTTCTGATGAAATTTTTGAAACCATTTCCTCAAAGTTTTCAAATGAGGGCACAGCAGAAGAGCTAAAGGAAAGATGTAAAGAGCTCACCGAGTAGCAGCTCCAAGGTGTACTTCCTCCCTCAGCGTAGACAGACCAAAGGGTAAGTCTGTGCAGAGGGAGCACGGCTTACATTTGTTTCATACACTTTTCTGTCAGCATGTTTTAAATATGACTGCTTCCTACATTCTTTACATGCAACACCCAATAAAAACAAGCAGAAAAAAGACAGAACCAACTCTGGATAATAAGCCTTGTGGACCGCAGTGTTAGCAGCTCTTCGAGGGAGCCAACGGGTTTGCTGCTGCCCTCACCACGGAGCATATTAAGACCCCGCCCAAGCGCCTCAGCGGCCCCAGGCAGGCCGGCTCCCTAACAACAGCAGCTGGCCCAGCATCCCCACCATCAGAGTGCTGGAGTCCAAGGACACCAACAGCGACAGAGAGACAAGGACTGAAACTGGGGGAGAGAACAACGATAAAGAGGAGGAGGAAAGTAAGGATGAAACCTCAAGCTCCTCCGAAGCAAATTCTAGGTGTCAAACCCCAATAAACATGAAGCTGAATATTGACCCTCCTAAGAACGCGGAGTGGAGCGGAGCTGAAGCCTCCATGTTTGGGGTCCTCATTGGCATTTACTACGGTAATTTCTGACGCAGACAGGAGTGTGAATTTAGAGTCAAGGAGTCCAGCATCATCACACCTGCTCCTGCCGAGGAGGTGGACACCTCTCCAGAGAAGGAGAAGAAGAAGAAGGGGAGGAGGAGGGGGAAGAAGGAGAGGAAGGGGGAGGGGGAGGCGGAGGGGGAGGGGAGGCTGCATAAACTGTGGGCTGCACACTGCAGAAAGATACAGTTGACAAAGGATGGCTCCTCTAACCATATTTACAACTATCAACCCTGTGACCATCCAAGGCAGACTTATGACAGTTCGTGCCCTTGTGTGATAGCACAAAATTTTTGTGAAAAGTTTTGTTACTGTAGTTGAATGTCAGCATCGCTTTCCCGGATGCTGCTGCAAAGCCCGATGCAACAGCAAGCAGAGCCCATGCTACCTAGTGGTCCGCGAGTGTCACCTGGACCTCTGCCTGACGTGCGGAGCTGCGGACCACTGGGACAGCAAAAATGTGTCTTGCAAGAACTGTAGCATCCAGCGGGACTCCAAAAAGCATTAATTTCTGGCACCGTCAGATGTAGCAGGCTGGAGGATTTTTAGCAGAGATCCTGTACAGAAAAATGAATTCATCTTTGAGTACTGTGGAGATATTGTATCTCAAAATGAAGCAGACACAAGAGGTAAGATGTATGATAAATACATGCGCAGCTTCCTGTTCAACTTGAACAATGATTTTGTGGTGGACACACCTGCAAGGGTAACAAAATTTGTTTTGCAAATCACTGGGTAAGTCCGAACTGGCATACTTAAGTCAAGATGGTGAATGGCGACCACAGAATCGGAATCTTTGCCAAGAGGGCCATCCAACCTGGCGAAGAGCTCTTTTTCAATTACAGGTACAAACAGGCCGATGCCCTGAAGTACGTGGGCATCGAGCGGGAGATGCAAATCCCCTGACCTGCGTGCTGCCTTCTCTTCTCCTCCACCAAGAGGCTGCCTTAGTTGCAGAAACTGAGTACTGTGGGCAACGTGGAACAAAAATGCAAAGTACCATAGCTGCAATTGATAGTAACAAGTTTAAAAGCAAACTTTTTTTGCCTTCTCACCACACACAAGGTATTTGGTACTAGTGAGATTTAGCAATAATGCAGCATAGTACATTTTCCAACTCTGACCAAGTATACTTAAACTTCAAAAAAAAAAAAAAACCCTCTATTCTGTCTCCACTGACAAGTGGAGTGATTTTATTTATTTATTTATTTATTTGTTATATTTTAGAGAAGTGTCTTCAGGGTGTACAAGGTCTCACTACTAGATCAGATTCATGGTGATCCGCCGGTTTACAGCCTCCCAAGAGCTGGGATAACAGGTGCTCGCCACCATGTCCAATCTCTATTGCCTTCTTAGTGTGCCCCATGGGGTAGAGCAGACCCAGGGATCGAACGTTTGGCCCCTGCCCCTGCTTGAAGGTGCTTTAATCTGCTGAACTGTTTGGCCAGCCCTGACAAGTGGATTTAAAAGTAAACTGAACACTTTTATTTAAAAAAATTATTTATATCAAAAACATATCTTCTCCAGATAGCTCAGCAGACTAAAGCACCTACTTCGGCAGACCACAGAGGCTGGGGTTTGAGCCCAGGCATGCTGTGCCGGCCCCGACCCCAAGGTGAGCAGAGATAGTGATAGAGACTGGGCGTGGTGGCATGTGCCTGTAATCTCAGCACTTGGGAGACTGAAACCAGGAGAATCACTATGAGTCCAATCTATGTAGTGAGACCCTGTACACCCTGTAGACCCTGTCCTAAATTTAAAAAAATAATAATAAATAGATACAAAAATAAAATATTTTTTCTGAGTGTCAATTCACAAAATAGTCCATGTATGATTAAGTGACAATCTTATTACCGTTTAGAAATCAGTAAGACTATTGCATTCTGAACCCATCAGTTCAGTACATTATTGTTCAATGGACCAAATGCAAACATAATTAGCAAGATCTAGAACTAGTGTTCAATCATGAAAGAATGGCATTGTAATTCTTGTTGCTTAGGTAGTTGATTTGTTCAAAGACACACACAGTACATGAGAAAGTGTCATGCTGCTATGAAATTTTCCATAATACTTGGGAACACACCCAGCTAATCCACTTCTGTCTGTTCTATTAATGATTAATTAGCTTCAAAAGGCCAGTACATTAAGGGTCACATTTAAATTCACAAGCAAGCCACGTGAAGCTGCAGTGAATCTGATTCTTTCTAGCTTATGTTACTCACATGTTGCAATATACGTGGGCTGAAATCTTATCATTGAAAAATGTTATCTAGCTAATGACAAAACGTGACTATTGCATATTCATTTAAATGAACCCCATGAGTACTCACTGCTATATCCAGATTCAGAGTGGTTGCTAATCTTATTTCTATCATTGTATTTCTTATGCTTAGTATTCATTGAGCATACCATATTCCTTTACAGCTTTTTAAACTTTGTGTATGAAGTTTTGTTTTTCTTCAGGAGATGACTATCTCATCTTCTGGATCTAACTCTAATTTTCTTTGTACCTACATCTAAAACTGGATTTTGCCTTTCAATTCATTGCCAAGTACTGATAACCTGTCCTTTTCATTCTCATACAAATCTGTCTTTATCTTAGTACATATTTTTCTCTCCATTTCAGCTACCAAGACAGTTGCTTTAGTTTAATAGCCCACCATTGAGACCATGAGCTTTCTCAACCAAGTTGGCATAGATTATCTGCATTTATTATATTTGTCATAAGGCTTGATGAAGAACTTTGAATTTACCCAACAGTCAATAATACGTGTTTATCAAAACTCACAGACGTATGTTCTAGAATTCTTCAAAATGAATGAACATGGAAATATAAATGCACTGTGAGTATGATCTGTGAGTTTCTTAGTGTAAAAATGTATCAACTAAGAAATGTTCTCTAGCATTAAATTTTGTAGCATTTTATAGAGCAAATATATCTATTTTGACACTTGTAAATCAGTATATATTCCATTACTACTGCAATTTTCTTAGTCTAGATATCAGCTCCCACATAGATAATTTTCTATGAATTCACTTAGCTATTGTTACTAAATTTAAAGTCATCACTATGACAATGGTAAAATAAGGAATAATCTAGGAAAATGAGGATGGCCCCAACCTATACTTTTTCCTGAAGTGAATAGGGTACTAGATTGCAGCAAATTTAAATAAATTTAAAATCATCATGAAATTATAGACATTAGAACTTTTTTGAAGTTGGTGTGAGTACTACATAGCATTTTTCATATCATAGGCATAGAGAAAAGATATTATTGGTTATTACATTAGCAACTATAATGTTGCTGATTTATTTTCTTATTGGATCCTCACAAAGTTCTACGTATAAATGTTCTTATTTATTTAAAATACATTGAAGACAATTTATAGTTATGCCTATACACCTGCAAGGTGGGGCGACGATAAGGTCTTTTATAAAAACTGTACCTAAACACACATGCTGCATGGTGATATTTTGGGTAATCACAGAGCCCACATACAAAAGTAGTGTCAGAATTTTTTGGTGCCTAGTAATGTAGTAGCTGTCTTAGTATTGTAGACTTTACAGTGTTTGCCCAGTGAGGGAATTGCCCGGAAATGTATCTCCATGAAGATTGACCCTAGTTCTTTATATGAGCCACATGTACCAAGATTGGCTTCCTATCTCTCACTTGTGGATGTCAAGCATAGTTGAGGTTTTACCCTCAATCCCACTCTTAATTATCTGTTTCATGACTTTGGGTCCTTCATAGTGTTCGTCATTATCAGGATCTTGCTTAATTTTTATTTATTTTTTGGCTGTGCCTGCCAAACAAAATGAATGAACAAAATGTCCATGAAGGCATATTTTCCTTGATTCTGCTATATTTTCAGCGTTCAGACTGGCATTTTCAGTGGCTGGGGGAGAATCTCTAAAACAGGTGCATTTGAACCAACTGAAACTCATTAAAATAACAATTGCTAAGGACCACCTCAGCTCTATTAAATCAGTACTTCTGGGTAAGAGGCTGAGCTATCAATGTGTGTAAACCAAGTGCCCAAGGTGACCTTCATGAATTGAGGCATGGAAGAGCCACTGGATAAGAACACAGTACTTAATAAATATGTGATGGATGATGAAATGGATGCATCAATTTAAATAACATTACTTAATACGTAGCATAACATAATGAAAGCATATCCTGAAAGTAGCTGAAAAATAATATAAAATAAAATGATATGCTTGAAATATACTTGAAAGGCATACTAAAACTATCAAATTTTTTTTTTTTTTGTACTAGAGATCAGAATCAGGACCTTACACTTGCTAGGCAGGCGTTTATGACACTGAGCCATCTTGCTGGTTCCATAATATAACTACAGGTTATTTTTCTTCTTGACTCCTTTCAGGTACTAGGGATTCCGAGACAAAATTATATGGACTTATAGATAATTAATGAAAATTTGAACAGACAAAGTCAGTTCAGCTTTTAATTTGTGGAACAATTGTGTCCCCCTGAGAAAGTTTGAAAAGTTGTATGTCAAAGCAGAGAGTTACAAAAACTATCAAAACCTTACTCTGCATTCTAATATAGCCAGGTATTTGAAAGGCCAAAGTTAGTGAAAAATTGAACATTTGGAGAAGAATACCTGCATAGATGTTCTTAAACTCTGAATTCTGCAGAAGATTGGAAGTAATTAAATATCAAGATTCAACTGAGATTTAAAAGATTTATATGGCTCTCTCCTGAAGCAGATTCCTATAATAATGAAATTAGTTGAGTTTCAAATTAATCAAGCAAGTCAATTACAAGACCAGAGCATGAGCTGATCAGCCTTTTCCTTGAGAATGAAGTAGAATGAAGTTAATTTTATAAATGATGAGAAAAATGTGGAAATTCTTTGGTTCTGCCACAGCCCTTGGA
The DNA here is from genome assembly GCF_000260255.1 of Octodon degus. NCBI lineage: Eukaryota > Metazoa > Chordata > Mammalia > Rodentia > Octodontidae > Octodon > Octodon degus. The sequence goes on from NW_004524916.1 coordinate 533,850, forward strand.
GTGCAGTGTTTCTCTCACCCAATATGTCCTTATTAATTACTAGTATATATTATAATTACATTTCTCTGCAATCAACACCATCATGGACTAGTATAAAAATGGTATTGCACTTTATGTTTAAATTTAGGGAAGGCCTGGGAAAATAAAGTAATTGCACCTAAAAGAAATGTCCTGGGCCTAGGGAGATGACTCAGTGGAATAAGCACTTCCCTGGCAAGTGCAAGGGCCTGAGTTCAATCCCTGGTTCTGAAAAAAAAAAATGTCCTAAAATTTGAACCACAATTTTCTGTATCTCCTGGAGTAGACAGACTACCTAAGTTCTCACCAAGTTCCAAATACATTTGATGAAATACAATACTGCCATTCAATGTTAGACATTATTTCTAGTGGACAATGTGGCACGAGATGTTGTAAAATATACTAATAATGAAATACAAGTGAAATGTTGTATATGCCCTAATACTCAAAATTCAATTTTTCATGGCACCTAATTCTCTGAACTGAAGGCTTTCATCAGTCAGCTATATATAGCAGGATTTCTATCTCAATCACTTTTCTCTCATTGCTGCATACAATACCCACCACCCAAAATTAAGGAAGGAAGGATTTATTTAGATCACAGTTAGTGGAGGTTTCAGGCCATACTTGGATGGCTCTAAGGCAGAGTGAAACATGGCAGAGGGCAGCCATTTATGGTGGCACAAAACAGCGAAGATCAAAGGGAGGAGCATAAGCAGCAGCTGCGGCAGCTAGCAAATCTCTCTCACTGCCTTATGCTATATGCAGATTACTCACCCCAGGGTGGGTATAGCACTCAAACCCATAACCCCAGAATTGGATCATGAATTAATTACAAACCAGCCATCCCAATGATTGCATGAGGCTTTGGGGGCACAACTAGACACAGACCTCAGTAAGAACTTTATTGCTGTATTCATCCCTCTCTAAAGGACTTATGGAAGAAATGTGGCCTGGAGACTTAGAATGGAAATCTCATTCAACAGAGTTGGTTTCCTTTGATTTTGCCTATGTTTTGATGACAAAAGACTGACTGCTAAAGAAAAGTATGACAATTTGCCTGTTATTCACTCATTTTTGAAAGCTTTGTTTTGTAATGTAAAGCAATTTATATAACATCTGAATATGTGACAATTGAGGAACAACTTGCATCATTTTGTGCTTGTTGAAGCTTTTGGAAATAGATGCCAGCTAAGCTTTTCAAATGTGGCTATCAAAATAGATGTGCAGATATTTTACACCTTTAGAAATTTATCCTTGAACTCAATCACCAGTTTTTCACTTGTGAAGTAATAAACAATTTTTCTTTATTGGTCAATCTTTTCTTCCAAAACATAGGCAAAAGCAAAGGAAACCAACTCTCTTGAATGGATTTCCATCCTGTCTCTAGGCCACATCTTCTCGATAAGTCCTTTCGAGAGGAATGAATAGAATGACGAAGTTCTTATTGTGGTCTGTGTCTAGTTGTCTCCCCAAAGCCTCATGTAGACATGTGATGTTGTGAGCAGACTTGTTGCACTTATTTCAAAAAGTACCCAAATGTCACAATCAATAGTTGGTTCACTAGTTACCCATTAATGTTACATTTACTAAAAAAAAGCCTGTTGAGCAATGCAGAAACTGTTTGAAAGAACAAAGCTGAGGTTCTCATAAAGTGATAAATTCACAATAAAGAAATATATAGTACTCACACCCATAATCCAAGATTTCTCAACAAGTAAAGTATATTAGAAGGAAAGCAACACATCCATTCAATGTTAGAAATTATTTATAGTGGACAATGTGACACAAGGTGTTGAAAAATATACTAATAATGAAACACGAGTAAAATTTTGGAAAAAAAATGTGTATATGTACCAATACTCAAAATTATATTTTTCATGACACCTAATTCTTTGTGATTTCAGAAAGCTATAACATTGGCCTCCTATAAGGTGAAGAGAAACAAAGTAGTATTGATATTATCAATGTTACCCCATAATGATAAAACAAATATTGAAGCCTAGTGGGGCAAACCTATAGTCCCAGAACTCTGGAGGCTGCGGCAGGAGGATCCTGTGAGTTTTAGGTCAGCTTGTGCTACATACTGAGTTCAAGGTTTGGACTATACAGTAAGATCCTGTCTCAACCTCTGCAAAAGATTAATAGTAAATCCTCAACACAAGACCAGAAATAGTCACATTTAACAAGACAGATGGCAGTGCAGACAAGTCATGCAGTAACTATGTTGCCACACAAAGTGTTGGTGATGGTTGTGTTTTACCTAATCCTAAACATGGCAGGCATACATAGCTTCAAACTTTATATAGAAAATAGCAAGCATAAAATGTGCAGAAAATTTTCTTAGAGGATTGGGACTGGAATTGATTAGTTCTCAATTACAACAGAGGAAGAATAATATGTATCTTCCCAAAGAACTCTGCAAAATAATTTTGGAGCCAATAGGTGAACAGAGAGGTGAAACATCACAAGAACCTCTTAAGAAAACGGGAAGACCAGCAAGATTTCATGTCCTACAAAAAATTTGAAGGAATGCTGTGTGTGAAACACACTGTTTTCTTCTGTGAAAATTGCTTTAGCTGTAATTGAAGTAAATATTATTTTTGTGATAGAGATTTATTTGTATTTTCATTGTGTGAGTACTATATATTTCTCTATTGTGAATTTACCACATTTTTGAGAACCTCAGCTTTTTCTTTCAAATATTTTCTGCAATGCTCAACTGTTTTTTTTTTTTTTTTTAGTAAATGTAACATCAATGGGTAACTAGTGAACCAAATTTTATATAAATTTGTTGCTATTTTTAGAATTTATAAACAAAGAGTTGATGCTGAAAATGTTATTTATTCTAAACACTCACTACACCTTAAAATTTACTGTTTTATTTCATTGACATTTTATTTTCCTGTTAAGTACTCATTATAATTGTCATGGATACATTTCACTTATTGTTGGAACAAAATACATGATACCCACAATTAAGGAAGGAAAGGGATACTTACCTCACAGTTAGTGGAGGTTTCAGTCCATATGCCACTGGCTCCAAGACAGGATGGCACATAACAGAAACCAGCAGTTGATGGTGGCAGAAAATAGCAAAGCAAAGGAGAACCAGCACCTGCAACTCTAGCAAGCCTCTTGCCCTTCACTCTTTGCTGGCAGCAGTGCTGGAACTCCCCAAAGGAACTGGAACTCTCCTTCCATCCTCAGTCCCATTTTTAATCCTTTAAGTGCTGAGCCACTCTAGGGTGGGACCTCCACACCCTAGGTATGAGATTGCTGAGCTGGTTTAGTTAAGCTTTTAACTTCTCAAGTTGACACAATGTATCAACCAGTAAGATAATATAATAAGAATCTCCTGACAAAACAGCAAGCCTATGGTATCTCCTACCTAAAATTATAATATTTAACATTCAACAGGAAAATAAAATATCAACAGAATAAACTTTAAACGGTGTTTTATCAAAATATTGTAAAATATTCGCAGAAAAGCTAATCCCATGTGTTACAAGTGTGACACTTGCATATGAAACATGCTATTCTCATGTATGAAGATTGTCTTAATTGTGATGCTTGAAGTAAATATCATTTTTGTTGCAGAATTTTATTTGTATTTTCATTACAGTTCAGTAGGAATTTATTTCTGCTGTATTAGATTTTGTAAGTAAACAGTTGATAAAAAATGGTGTTTATACTACTCTTCTGATAAAACACCATTTAATTTTTATTTTGTTGATGCTTTATTTTCCTGTTGAATGTAAAATATTGCAAAATGTAAAATAATACATGTAACTAATAAAAGTAAAATATATAATCTATTAATAGAAGTACTTCCAAAAATGGGGGTGTTATAAAACCACGAATAGTCCTATATAAAAGTTTAATATGACACACGGGGCTAGCCAAAGTGTTGACTTTTCTTTGACATCAAAGAAGTAGCACATTGAGAACCAAAGCAAGACACGGAGACCATCACGTTCATGTTGTCATGCACAGGACTGGGAGGCAGATAATCAAGATGTCTGCAAAGGTGGTCTACAGTGGCTGATTACTTGGAGGAAACATGAATTCTATGACTCATGACCTATGCAGTTTTGAAATGTTACTTGAGCTTTATATCGTTTTCCTTCATTTGTAGAAATGGAAATTACGTAAGTACTAATCTTCAGATTTATCATACAGTGTTAATACAAAAAACCAATGTGAAAAAATTATGATAGTTGGTATATATTAACCCAGGAATAATAGGAATGCATATTATAAAAATGACAAGAATACATATTATAAAAGTCATTTATCATTACTATTATTAAATTAAAATATTTCAAAAGTCATCTAAGAAGAAAGTCATTTAACAAGGATTGTTGTCCAGTTTACTTATCTTGTCTTTAAAATGCTTTATTCTGCTGCATCTATAATCTCTCACAAAACTTAAAGCAAATCAGGCTTCTGGCCACATAATGATTTTGAATCCAAAGGCTAGCAAAGTAATAACACGTAAGTAAGTGTAAAATGTAATTTCTTCCATAATTCAAAGACATTTTAAGCAATTACTTTGTCCAATTACAATAATGATTTTACAAAGACATAAACGTTAAAATATTAGCCAGGCATCATATGGATGTCTGTAATTGCAGTACTGGGAGGCTGAGTCAGGGAAATTGTCACGAGTTCAAGGCCAGCCTACACTAGGCAGAGAGACTTTGTCTCAAAACAAAAACCAGGAACAGACAACCTGAATTCACATCTTGTGCACTTTAAATATTAGCTTTCAGGGCCAGCCACATAACTCAGCAGATTTAAGTGCCTGCAAGCAGGTGCAGGGGCCAAGGGTTTGATCCCCTGGTCTGCTGTGCCAGCCCTGCCCCCGGGTCCTGCTGAGATTGCAATTAAGACTGGGTGTGGTGGTGTGAGCCTGTAATCCCAGCTCTTTGGAGGCCATAACCATGTAGATCACTAAGAGTCCGATTTAGTAGTGATACCCTGAACACCCTGGAGACTCTTCCCTAAAAAATACAATAAATAAATAAATATTAGCTTTCAATTGCTACGTATACCTCAATGAATTTGCAAAAACTTCAAAGAAATTTATATAAACTAGAAAATGAAAATACTTCCTACCTACACTGTTTCTCCACTATGTTTTTGAGTTTTTATCTATTCAAACTCAACATATTCACCAATATATAGATTAAACATTGATTTTTAGAATCATAATAATTTTAAAGCATTCATTTTAATTTATTTGCATGTTCATTTATAAAATTAGATCCATTCCTATAAAAGCAGTCTGTCTTCGTATAGCACACGTTAGGATGGGTAAATTTGAGAAAGCACACAAAACACAAAGTAAAACAGAGAGTTGAAGAAAAAAAGAACAGCATAATTTTTTAAACTACATGGAAAAAACAGGATAAGAAACATATATATATATATATATACATACATATATATAAACTTTGTTATATTAAAATATTAAAATTCTCTAGAAGAACACAATCAAAAGAAAATATATGAATAATTACATAAAAGGATGTGGACTTAGTCTTTTCTCAGCCTACTGGTCTACATGTTGATCATCCACAGTCAGCCAACACTCTATATTAATCTGCTAGATATTTCTTATTCCATTCAAATTGACATCATGATTAAGGATCACGTAGTATGAAGAGAAACTATGAAGAAAGAAATTTATTTCTATGTAGTCCAATGAAATTTCTTCCTTTGAACTTTAACTTACTTACTAAAGTATTCCATGTGAAATTTTTGTCTTTAATAAACAGACAAATTCATTTTTACTATGGAAAATTGTATAGCCTTATATCACATGTAAGAGTCTGAAACGAACCATGTTTTATTCAGCGAACCATAATTTAGTCTTTAATGTAATGAAACACTAAAAAATTAAGTAGAAAATGCTAACATGGAACCAAAACAACAGAAAATTTTCACAAATATCATGGAAGAAAATGTTAAAATCTCATTCAGTGGTGAGAGAAAATAAAAAATTTATAAACATTTCATTTAAAAGAATGAAGAAGTGAGAGTCATCTAAAACAATGAGATTTTAATATTAATTCCATTAGTCTAGATTTCATTATTTTCAGAAACTTGAAAAATTATGTCATCATAGTTTTTTTCAACCCAAATCCAAAGGGTTTCTTTTGTGTATATACATATATAATGCGTGAAATTACTTTACTAAGTAATGGGACCTATATGTCTTAGTTAGAGAAAGAAACATTAAAAATATTTTCAAGGACAATAGACAGTTTTCAGCAGACTATGCAGTCCGTTAATTAAAGTTGTTTGAAAGGAAGTGCTCTAAAATACACAATACAAATATTCAGTAGTACCTGAAAATGTTCTTATAATTTTTTTTATTCTTTATTTATTGGATACAGGATCTCACTATGTAGCTCAGACTCATAGTGACCTTCCTGTCTCAGCCTCCACAGCACTGGGATTACAGGCATGGGTCACCACACCTGGTTTCTGAGCTGGCACAGCATGTAGTACCAGGGTTTGAATTTGGGTCTTTGTGCTTGCTAGACAGGTACTTAGACCACTGAGCTATCTCCCCATCCCCAGTTCTTATAAACTTTTGAAGTCAGCTTCTGTGGAAATTATCTAGTAAATTTGAAAATAGGAGAAATTACCTCTTTTCATCATTTAGAAGCTATGTCAAGACAAGACTTTTTAAAATCTGAAATATTTTGTATATTTTATATCATTAAATTGTAAAGAATTTTAATGTTTATATTATATAAATTGAATGCTGGGTTAAATTTTTAAAGAAATTATAGCTATAATCTACCAATAACACAGAATCATATTATCTTCTTGGAGTAGTCGTGGGAGGTATAAGATTAAATGCTAACTTGACATTTTGTAAATAGACATTAAAAATAAGTGCTATACAGCATGATTAAAACCTCCTCCACAAAATCACTAGAACACATTTATTTGATAATTTGTCTTAGTGGTAAACAAACGTCTTATCATATGGAAGGAATTACTGAAACAGATGTTCCTAAATTTGCCTTGGGAGCAAATGAACAGATTATGAGTATTTTGATTCTAAAAATAATTTTAGAGTTGGAGAGACAGCTCTGTGGACTAAGCACTTGCTTAGGCAAGTGCAGGGAATGAGATTCAATCCCAGGTGCCACATGCCACACTGGCCTGTCCCCGAGCGCACTGAAATGGTGAACCAGTCTGGGCATGGTGGTGTATTCTGTAATCTCAGTGGTAGGGAGGCTGCAAACAGGAGGATCAGTACAAGTTCGAGCTGCATAGTGAGACCCTGTACCAAATATATAAATAAAATAAATAAATATTATTTCATGTGACCACAATGCCCCATCACTCACCTATATTTCTTTTTAAAAAAAAATAATTCTATTTGTTTATTTATTTAACACAGAGTCTCACTATGCGGCTTTGACTCAAAGTGATCTTCCTGGGTCAGCCTCCCCAGTACTAGGATTACAGGCATGCACCGCTATGCCTGTATTCACTGGCCAGCACAGCACGCCTGGAGTTCTGGACCAGTACTGTACGCAACACCAGTGATCAAAACTGGCTCCTTGTGCTTGCCAGGCAGGTGCTTATACCGCCAAGGTATCTCCCACACTGAAGATATTTGTTATTAATAATATATATTAATAATATATTTTATCATCTGTTGCAAAAGAGTAGCAGTAGTGGTTTCTGGAGGCCCACAACTGTAATCCTAGCAGTCTGGGAAGATGAGGCAGAAAGATAGTAAGTTGGAGCTCAGCATGATCAATTTAGGAACATCCTGTCTGAAAATAACTAATTTACCTACTAAATTTGTATTTGCTTAATTTTTTAAGCTAGACTGACCTCTGACCTCTTAGACTTTCTTTACTTTGGAAGGTTTGCAGATGCTGGAGTTGGATGCCATATGCCATATCCACCCCATGCATCCAGCACCTTCGAACTATTCCTATCTCTAGCAGCATGAAAAACCTCGTGTTCTAAAAACATATTCTCCATTTCAGTCACAGGGCCAAGACCTGAAAAAATTTTAGAAAAATTTATTATTAAGACATGATCATAGTTTTCTGATAGATAATATTTTTTTCAATTATTCTATAATGAGATATTTTACTGCTTTTCTATATTGGTTTTTTTTCTGTCCTTTAGCATGTTTCCCGAAAAATGTCTGCATGACTGAGGCTTTTATGCTCCTCATAAGTTCTGCTCAGAGGAACTGGTTATGGAAGCAGCAGGATCTCGAGTCAACTGAAGAAACAAGCAACAGCACTGATTTGATTCTTCCCAAAACTATGTGCTGCCAGCTTAAACACATCAAATATTGAGCAATACCTGGCTACTTGACATTGATATCTTTCACAGAATATGTTCATTTGCAAGGTTTTTCATCAGTGTACTTATTAGAAGTTGATTTCAACTTTAATGCATATAAACATGAAATCAGAGTATGGATTTTTGTTTTGAAATGAGCTGCCAGGACCACATATTCACTTATTGTAAATAGGTGAGAATGGGGAACAAACTAACTTATGAAATCAATTTTCTGCATAATACCATATATATATATATATATATATATATATATATATATATATATATATATATTAAAAAGAAACTTTTATTTACCTGAAGTTCATATGCTGAGAAAAGTAAATGCCATCTCAAAATAAGTCAAAGTTCAAGTGGCCAACTCCCACAAGATTCACATTGTATGGTCAACTCTCATTCAGTTTAACAAAGTTTTTTATTAAATTTTTATTGAGAAACAAATAACAATGATACAGTTTCAAAACAGATTAGTAGGACAATTTCAATAATTAATACATTGCATATTGTTGTCTTCATAGTGGTTATTCATAGTACAAGATACAGATATGATATCCTGTCCAAACACTATTAGTATAAATCTTTCCTCTCATTGAATTAAGAGAAAGTAGCTGTATATCTATTTTGTATATACAGATACAAAATGGTCCTTCATTTATATCCCCTTTTTTGTTAACTTTCATCAGAGATGAGTGTTATATTGCCATTTAAATATTGCAGGTGCGTGAATTCAGCAAAATAATCCAATAGAGTCCAGTAATCCATAATAGCAGTGGGTTATCCGTAAGACTGGCAATGTCCGAAGTTGTTGCCTTGAGCCTTTTACAGTTGAACAAAGGGATAATATGCCAAGGTAGTTGAAAGAAGGTATATAAAGGAATATTTCAACCTG
>NW_004524916.1:543488-545353 GCF_000260255.1 Octodon degus
CTCAATGTATTCGCACCCACAGTTCTTATTTACAAGTGTACAAGCTGTATTGTTTCATGCCTTCTATGGGCAGCATGCTACCTTGTTGAGTTAAATAAAGCTCTCCTGTATTTGCTTAAAAGCTGTCTTATTTTCTAAAACAAATAAAAGCAAATTACAAAATGAAATCTCAAATGGAAATATTGAGCTTAATCTTTTTGCAAAAGTAATTTAACTTGTCAGTTGTGATACTAAAAGATCACCGCACAGTTATCTGGGCAAAGAAAAGCAGAAAGCCTAGATTTGGCCACCGCATAACGGCATGCGCACAAGCTGTTCTGCACCCAAAAAGTGATGCTTTTGTAGCCTTTAATAAACACTTATACACTATCATAAGAACCTAGGCCTGGGAATATAAAAATGATCAAAGTCTACAGGTTCCCCATTTTGTTAATCTTGTTGTTGAACCAGAGATAACTACCAAAATGATCTCTCAATATCCCTGTAGAGAAAGCAGGTGTTGCAGAGCAAAATGCACATATTTTAAAAACATATATTTCTGTCAATTTAAATGATAAATTCGAAATTTTCAGAATGAGAAGATTATAGAAATTCAAAAAATGATCGATTTGTACACTAACAGGGCACCAAAATAAAATTTAAGTAACTCAGTTTATCAAGGTCGCTGTACATAGAATTTATCAAGTAATCATTTTTATGTGAATTTTATTGAGAAAGAAGTAGCAATGAGACAGTTTCAAAACAGTTTAGTAGGACAATTACAATAATTAATGGATTATCATTGTTGTCTTCGTAGTAATTATTCACAGTACAAGATGCAGACATGGTATCTTGTCTAAATACTATTAAGTCTAAACTTTCTTCTAATTGAACTAAGAGAAAGTAGCTGCATATGTATGCTATTTTGTATATACATATATGTATGCATATGTATATATATATTTTTTTTTCACTGCAAAATGGTCCTTTAGGACCAGGGAGATGACTCAGTAGAATAAGCGCTTCTCTGGCAAGTGCAAGGGTCTGAGTTCAATACCTGGTTCTGCCAAAAAAAAAAAACAAAATTTCCTTCTTTCTACCTCAGCCTCCCAAAGTGCTGAGAAAACAGGTGTGGACCCAGCCTTATTTATTTATTTATTTTTTGTGGAGCCGGGGATTGAACTTAGGGCCTTGCACTTGCCAGGCAAGTGCTTATTCAATTGAGGCATCTCCCCAGTCCCTACGTCCTTCATTTATATCCCCCTTTTTGTTCACTTTTGCCAGAGATGGGTATTCCATTACCATTCATATATTGTAAGTGCATAAATTCAGCAAAGTAATCCCATAAAGTTCAGTAGTCTATAATAGTGGTTGCCAGTCATGCGAATATCAAGTAATCATTAAATCCAAAAATCTTCCATAATTTTTAATTCAATTTAAGAAAAAGTGAATATTTTTGTAAAAGCATTAAAAATGGCAAGCAATAAATTACATAATTTGTGAATTATCTTTTCTTAAACTAAATCCAAACAACAGGGAAAATCAAATGAGAAAATTGTTTTCTTATATCCTATTTCAGCTAAGGGTAGCTATCTTTTATCTTGTATGTTGACAAGTTATCATGTGAAAAACATTCAAGAAACCACACTGGAGCAGGAACAATAGTGACACATGTCTGTAAATAAGGCTTTTTTCTTCTTAAGAAAAATGATCAAAAAATCAAAAAGAAATTGAAGGGAAACCATCGATCAACATCTCAAACCCAATATGAAGTATTTGACAAAAGTGCAAATTACTCGTAAAATTCATTTCATATATTTTCTAATTCACAAAATGATAGAGTAATTGTAAAGTATAGAGAATAATTATAAAATATTTTCCAAGTA
>NW_004524916.1:550880-552236 GCF_000260255.1 Octodon degus
AAGCATACAGAATGCCAAGGAACCTCAACCCAATGTAAGTATTTTAAAGGTAACTCAGAAATTACTGTATTTTGAGTAGTATTGCATTTGAAATGATCTCACGATCATTTACAAAGCTCCCAGCAGAATTAAGTAACATTTCTTTACTGTTCTCATCTTTCTTGTTCTAAACCACTTTTAATTAGAGCACCCACACATTCCCATTCCTTGGTTTCTCTATTTGCTTTCTAGGAAACTTGTGGCTGTCTGAAATTTCATAGCATATTTCTGATTGACTGCTGTGTTCAGATAGTGTAATTTTTCTTTTCAATAATTGAAATACCTACCAGTGAGAGTCTAAAAGTATGGACAATGTGATTTTACTTCAATTCTAGGAAAAGATTGTTTACTCACTCTTGAAAAGTTAACACAGAAACTAACTGCCTCTTAAAAGTAGGATCTATGGAATGTGCCTAGATATTTTATTTAGCATTATTATAGACAAAGGAGAATATGACTTTTGGTGAAACATCTATGACAGTTGCCAAAATAAATAAAAAGAATTTGAGGGCATCATAACATAATTGAGTGTCCTGAAAACTTAAATATCTTACATAATACATTGCACACACATAATATTTAATCCATCAGTGCCCACATGTAATAAACAGTATGGCTTTTAATTAGATCATTCATTACATGCATACTCCTGAGGCCAGATTTATCCTTCTTCTGTAAAAAAGCTGTTCTAATAAAGCTATCAAAATGTTGATATGTCTCACCAGTTCAGTTTTAGGTAAAGGAGACCATACTTCAAAAACAAAACAACTGTTGAAAAATAATTCATTCTGTCCTATAAAACACATAATTATTCATTTTTTTCAAGTTAAACAATAAATTATATTCATTGACGATAGTTGTCTTGAATAGGAAGAGTATTCAGAACTTCTACTACATGCCGTGAATAAATCTAAACTGTGGCACATCCAGAAAGCCAACGGCTGGTCCAATATGCAGAGCACAAACTGCTCCAGGAATAGCACAAATCCAGAGAAGTGGCAAGTGTAAACAGCAAATTGGAGGTGCAGAAATGATTAAAGGTCCTTCATCATTTTGGGGAGGATCTAGTGTATAGAATCTTCTAGAATAATTGCTGTATATTCATTCACTATATTAAATGTAATCCTCTGTGATATCAAGTGAAAACCACTCATGTTCTAGTACCTCATCCTTACTCAGCATCAATTTTCAGTATTATCATATTTTTTTTTATTTTCTCAAGCCATTTCTGTCTCTCTGTCTCTGTCTCTGTCTCTCTGTCTCTGTCTGTCTCTGTCTGTCTGTCTCTGTCTGTCTGTCTCTCTCTCTTGTCTGTCT
>NW_004524916.1:552751-554350 GCF_000260255.1 Octodon degus
TGGCATGTGGTGCTGGGGGATTGAACCGCGGTCCCTGATGCTTTGCTAAGCTTGTTCTAAGTAGGTGCTTTAGACCACTGAGCCATCTCTCCAGCCCACCATTAGCTTTTTTAAATTTTGTTTTTATATAGAAATACGTATGTATTCATGAGACAAAATAAAACTCATAATAGGAAAAATAGAGAAAGAAAAAAGAGGTATCATAATCCAGCTGAGACAATGTGTCTGAAAGTGTACCCTGACTTGGTAGAGCTGTTGTATGTGTTTCATGTGTTCTTTGGACTACCAGCCTGGTTTTCAACCTGTTATAAGATAATTAACTTTATAATGTCTAATAACATAACTATATTTGATACTGGAGAAATAAAAGGAGATGGAGGAAAGGAGCGAGAGAAGGAAGAAAGGAATTTAAATGTGTTATGCATGGGTACCCATGTTTTATAGTGGACATAGTAAATATGTACTCCAAACATATAATAATAAATTTCAAGAAAGAAGTGCAAAACAAATTTAATAAAAGAAAAGGATCCCAAAACATAGGCCCATTTAAAAGGATTTCTCTAAATGGCAGATAAACCTCACAAGAGAGCTTTGCAAATGTCAGAGACACAGCATAAAAAACTTGAAGTACTAAATCATCAGGGAAAAAGAGAAGAGGACAATTAAATTCAATGTTCCTCTGAATTTCCCTTCAAGATTCTTACTGAGTTTGAAGGCCTAGAAGTCATAAATCTAGGCAGTCAAACAGGAAGCCTCTTAAAAGCAAATCAAAAAAATTTGCAGTCTGGGGTTATTTGGGGAGAAAGAATAGAGTTTATCAAAGCATTTTTGTAGACATGCTTTAGCAAATTGGAAACATCTCACTACACGCATAGATTTCTGAGAATTCTTATAATAAATAAGTGCTAGATTTTGTCAAGTGCTTTTCCCATACTGGTTGCTATAATCATAAACTTTTGCTTTGTTAGTGTACTAATTTAATTCATTCCGTTTTAGTATTTTAACCCGGTTGGCTTTTGAATATCAAACTGATCTTATGATCATGGAATTAATTCCATTTGGTCAGTATACATCATTTTCTTTCTAGGTTACTTATTTTAGTTGGTAATATTTTGTTGAGAGTGCTTCATGGGAGACTATCAGTCATATGCATGCATGGTTCCCTTGTACTGTCTTTTTATATTGGTGTAATCTGGATCTCATCAATTAAGTTGGAAGTTTTCTCCCTCAATTCTCTGTATTAAAATGTATAAATGTGCTGTTGATTCTTATTTATTTATTTGTTTTTTGCAGTACTGGGGATTGAACTCAGGACCTTGCGCTTGCCAGGCAAGTGCTTATTCTACTGAGCTATCTCCCCAGCCCTGTTGATTCTTCTTTAAATGTTACATAGCAGCATTATGATTGTCTTTAAATGTTACATAGCAGCACTCTGATCTGGACCCACAGTCTTCTTCTTCAAGAGTATTTAAGACATTAATTTCTTTAATTTTTTTTCCAAAGTTTTATTGATAAACAGCAATGAGACAGTTTCAAATCAAATCGGAAGTATAGTTTCAACAAATAATACACTGCATATATTCTTCTTAGTGGTTAATT
>NW_004524916.1:554940-556332 GCF_000260255.1 Octodon degus
GTTCTGCGCTAGTAAATGAATTGTTTCATTTATGTAAGTAAAGCAGTTGTGTGTATAGGGTGCTGCACAGTTCATCATTAACTCTTCTTGTTTTGGGGTTCTGTTCTCTCCATACATTTCATTTTTGATACTGACAATTTCTGTTTTCCTTTTTTTGGTTTGTCTTGCTTCAGGTCTATAAATGTATTGATATTTTTAATGACTCACATTTTTTCAACTCATTTTTATATTTCTCCCATTTTCAAATTGATTTAATTGCCTTCTGCTCCTTAGTGTCCCCTAGCTCTTTCCTAATTGCTTAAGGAGAGAGCTTACAGTATGGAGTTAACATATTTCTTCTCATGTAAGATACGATTTTATTGCAATAAATTCCCCTTTCAGCTACCAGAGGAAAAGAACACAGGAATTATTTCATTTGTACAGGAAGACTTTCAATGCAACTTTTAAAACAAATAAATATAAGCATTCTTATACTAAAATTAGTCTGAAAATAGGGTTTTCTATGATTTGATATAGCTAACATTCAACACAACTCAAAATATCAAAACATGAGTGCTTGCTTCATCAGTTCATATGCCAAAATACCAAAATACAAAAAAGATATGTTCAGGTCACTGCTGAGCATAAAATCTTTTCTTGAACATTATGACTCCAATATTATTATTTTCTTGGCTACTTTTTTCTCATTGCTGAGACAAAATATCTGATGTTCAAAATTAAGGAAAGAAAGGATTATTAAGATCAAAGTTTGTGGAGATTTCAGTCCATAATCAGCTGACTCCAAGGCAGGATGGCACATGGTAGAGGGCAGCAATTCACAGTGGTGGGACAGCAAAACAGCAAGAGCGAAAAGAGAGGAGCAGCTGGAGAGGGCAGGCCTTTACCTCCCTTGTATTGCATTCAGCCCGTGGACCCTAGGGTGGGTGTAGCTATCACAGACATAACCCAGCATTGGGCCATGAATCAATCCACAAACTCTAGAAGGTGCTCCATGACTGCATGAGGTTTTAGGGGTCAGGTCTAGATCCAAACCATAACATTTGTCTAACAACTTATTTTATTCTGGACTTATTTCAAATATTTCTCCTCAAATGAAATTTTCTGGCAATTCAATGTAATTTGATCCCTTGATTCACCCTGTGACAGGTAACACTCCTTTTGTAGTATTTAAATCATTTTTTTCATTTAAATGTTTATTTGTTTAATTGCTACAGGGTCTCCTATGCCGCTCAGACTCATAGTGATCTTTCCATCTCAGCCTCCCAGTGCTGTGATTACAGGCACGCGCTACCATGCCTGTTTTTGGTGGCCTGCAAAGTGTGCCAGTGCCTCAGGGTTTGGCAAGGCATGGCATGCAGCACTGAGAATCAAACCCGTGTCCCTGTGCTCGCC
>NW_004524916.1:556712-563083 GCF_000260255.1 Octodon degus
CCATCATATTAAGATGTCATATTTGTTATAATTTTCACTAATACTATTAAGGAAGGAGCAATTACTTTGTTATTAATAAAGCTGAAATTTCTCCATTGCTATGGTATTTGAAGAAGAACTAAAATGTGGTATAATAAAAAATACGATTGAAATTTTAAAGCGATAGTATTGAATCCAAAGATTTCTTTCGACTACATGGAGATTTAAACAATCTTAACTATTCTAGTGAGTAAACATTGAGTATCTTTTTATTTATCTCTATCTTAACTTTCTTTGTCAGGGGTTTATAATATCTAAAGTATAAACTTTTATGCATTTGGTTAAGTTTATTTCTGTATTTTTTATTCTTGTTGTTACAATCATGAATGAGGTTGTTGTCTTGTTGCCCAGCAGTTTGTATGAATAAAGGTCACCAATTTTTGTATATAGGTTTTGCTTCCTACAATTTTACTGAATTCATTTATTAGTCCTAATAGATTTTTCTGATGGATTTTCAGGGTTTCTACGAATATGCTTATGTCAACTACAGACATTATTTTTTCATTGTCTCAGTTTGTTGCTATTTATATCACTTTTGTTATCTCATTGCTTTGGTTAGAATTTCTAACACTGTGTTGAACAGAACTGCTAATAGTGGACAACTTTTCATTATCCAGATCTTAGAGATCAATCTTCCAGCTTTCGTACTGATAATGAAGTTAGTTGTGAACTTGGACCATGTTCTCATCAGTGTGTTGAAATAAATTAAATTCCTTCTATTCATATTTCTGAGTATTTTACCATGATCATATTAAATTTTCCCAGCCATTTAATATGAGTGAATGTCAATATATTCCTCACTTTAATTTTCTTATGATCAATAATAATTAGTTTTCTGATCTCTACATAATCTGATCTTTTCTCATGAAAAAATGGGATTTAGAGAAATGAATATCTGATGTATGTGAAACTCCTTGGAAAGACCAGGCAAACATGTACAGCAAAAGTAATTATTATTTGTATCTTTTTATATCATTTTAGATATTTACATTTTTGTGGTACTGAGGATTATATATTTACTTTAGTTGATAATATTATGTACAAAAAAGGATCATAATTTTCATTTCCATTTTATTCTAGTTCTAATAGCTCATCTATATGTTTTCTAGATAACGTATAGAAATAAGATTGGAAATAATTATCATATCTTTAATAGCTGCCAATTTAGTATCACACTAATATGCGAATACTACACAGTAGATTCTGTAGACCCTGAAGCGCTCTTCTGCCTCCTTATGCCTTGAGCTCTGTCAAGACTGACTCCATATCTTTGATTTCCTAGAGAACCACTTTCTAGATGAGGAGGTGAAGCTGATCAAGAAGATTTGTGACTACCTTAATACCTTCCGCAGACTGGTGGACCCCTAGGACAGGCTGAGTGAACACCTCTTAGAAAGGCTCATCCTTAAGTACTACTAGAAGGCCACAGAGCTCAGGGGTCCTGCATCATCTGACATCAGAGCTTTGGCCTAACCCCCTCACTACAGCCACTAGACAGCTTTGTCACCACTTTGGAGACCCCTCCCAAATCTTGGCCCAAAAGAAACTAATGCCTTTTGCAGAAAAAAAGTGAAAATGTGTAATATTTTACAACATAACATGTGAAGGCACGTCCAATTTTCTTTCTTGTATTTTTTTTTTTACTTTTTAAAGAGAATAAAAAATAGTTTAAAAAAAGACATAAGAAACAATACAAAATTTCGCTATAAGTAATAAGAATTCAACAGTGTTTATTATATTGCATATTGTCTTCAAATTAATTGTTCAGCTTACCAAATGCCATGATTTCAATTTTTCTTCTTTTCTTGTCAGCCAATGTTTTTGTACACAATGATTATGTTCATTGTGGTTGACACATGTATACAACATATCCTATTTCTTTGTTTTTTCCTTTTTTGCTTTTGTTTGTTTGAAACAGGATCTCACTATGCAGTTCAGGCTTGTCTTAAACTTTGTAGTCCAGGCTGGTCTGGCACCCACAGTGATCCTCCTGCCTCAGCCTCCTGGGTGCTGGGATTAGAGGTATCCTCCTTTTTTACTTGCCTTCCTCTTCTGCTTTCTCCACCTGCCATCTCTAGATCCCTTCCCTTCCTCAGAAGATCTACTTCCCTGTATCTTCTTATCTTTTATTTTACTCTTTAAATTACTTACACTTTGGTTTTCTGATATAAGATATATCCTGCAATTTTTAACCTTGTGTGTATAAATTTTTCTACTTAACATTATGGACTCGAGATATATGTGTTTTCCTACAAATTTATCCTTTAGAAGTAAATGCTATTCCATTGTACATAAACAGCATATTTTCTTTGTCAACTCTTCTGTTGATTGGTACATAGTCCACTTCTAAGTTTTAAATATTATTATGAGTTGTCCTACTATAAACGCAGGAATGTTTAACATCTTTGGGAAGGAAATGGCTAGTACAAAAGTAATATTAATTGTCATGTTTTGAGTAATTTCCACAGTGATTTCTACAATTGTTGTACTAGAGATTACATTCCCACAACAAGGATTGTTTTGGGCTGGGGAGATAGCTCAGTAGAATAAGTGCCTGTCTGGCAAGCATAAGGACCTGAGTTTAATCCCCGAAACCCCATTTCTGAAAAAAAAAAAGATTGTTTTTTTTTATAACCCCATCAGTATTTGTCATAATTTTATTTTTGATGATAGCCATTCATTCTACAGGAAGATGGAATTTAAGTCTTCTAATAATCAGTTTTCTCATGACCAAAGTAGTTGAACATTTGCTTGTGTATGAAATTGTCATTTGTACTTCTGAGAAATGTCTATTCACCTTTCCATTTTTTGGTTGAATTTTAATTTTATTGATTTATTTACTTTTAGTTTTATATACATTCTAGATATGAATCCTTGTTTAAAGAGCAGCTAGCAATTTTTTCCATTATGTAGATTGTTTACTCACTCTATTGATTCTATTCTTTGCTCTTCAAAAGATTTTAACTTGATATATTCCCATTTGTTGATCTTTGATATTATTTTTTGAGTAATTGTGGTTCTGTTGAGAAGTCTTTACCTATGACTTCAAGTGTTTTACCTAATTTATCCCCCAGCAGATTAATTTTTCCATTTTAGTATTTAGGTCATTGATCTATCTGGATTTTTTTTTAGTACACAGTGAATTCATTGTTCTAAAATCAATTGTCAGAATGTACATAACCAGCTTTCCCAGTGCCGTTTTGTAAACAGGCTGTCTCTCAAAGATCAGGTAGTTGAATTGCCTGAGGTTGTTTCTATATCCTCTGTTCCATTCCACTGATCATTCAGAATTAGTTTTAAAACATTTTCTCTTGTACCAGGAAACATTATTTCAGTTCAAACAGCCCTTCCTCCTAACGAACATTTTTTTCTTGAAGGACACTTTCAAAACAAGAAATTAATTTTTTGAAATCAAGACTGCCTTGAACCAGTCTCTGAGGTGCTGGGTAAATGGATACATATACCTACATATACATACATATACCTAGAAGAATTTAGTTCCCCCCACAAAATTGTTATAGAAGTGAAACTGTCTGTCCTGCTCTCAGGACCCTGGAGACCTAGCCCAGGCCTGGCGTGTGTGTGGGAGAGAAAACTTGGGATGAAGAATGAGAAATTGAGGAGGAGGAGAAGGGTTTTCTGTAGTGGTTGAATTCTTCTGGAGTCTTACCACTGGGGTATGTTAGCACACACCTTACTGAGTTAGTGTTTCTTTCGTAACTGTTCTCCTTTCATATGGCTTTTTAAAGTTCTATCTCTTCTTTCACTGCTAATCATTATAAAAGTTTAAAGAGACATTTCCTCTGTACACTCAGTAACTGCAAGATAGAAGCTACAGCAATATTTCATCTATGCTCAGACTTCACCTCTAAATATATGTACTGGTGAACATCAAAGTATTAGCTAATTTCTCCAATATCATTAAAAGAAAAATGATTATAAACTATTCAATGTGCATAATTTGTTTATTGGAAGGTAAATCTTAAAAGTAATCAAAGTGTTAAACATCGAAATATGTGTTAAAAAGTTAAATCCATTTGCCAACCTGAGTATCCTTATCATTAGGGTAAAGGATGTCTGTCTTACCTATTTGAGGTCATGGATTCCCAAGACTACTAATTTGCTTTAAATCTACTAAAGTTTTTTTTAGCTATTTTTAATTAAATTTTTAGTTAAATATTGAAAAAAGCAAAGAATGGTTCTAAGCTGGGAAAACCTAAGTCCTGTAAAAAGAGGCAAGAAGTGTTTGTGTATCAGAAGCATATTTAAGGTAAACTCCGAGATCTAAATTTGATGGCTTCATGCTAGCTATTTACTTTCCAAGAATAGTAGGTACAAAATGGATAATGTGATGGCTTATGTCTGAGTGATTGCCAAAGCCTCACACACCTATAAGTGCTGCTTTTGTGAATGACTGTATCACAGATGTGCAAAATAGGATTATGAGTGTCTGATACTGAATTAGTTCACTAAGTGATTTAGTATAGCTCTAGGCAGGAATGACAAGTTACTAAGAGAGAAAACTCACTCTGTGTGTGGGTGGCATCAGCCAGTAGGTTTGGAGACTAAATGGAATAAAAAAAGGGAAAACAGAAGGAAATGTGTTAATTTTTGCTTCTGGACTGTCCTGCCATGGTCTGTTCCTCCTCTCCCATGTTGCCTTGCCTTCGAATCAGCTACAAACTGTGAAATGTTTACAAACAGTAAGCTAAAAATGACATTCCTCCTTTAGCTTGTGGCTCTCAGCATTTTGTTCCCACACTGAGTATGTAACTGTAGTGGTTGATACATTGTGTCAACTTGGCCAGGTGACTCTCCCGTGCAGCTCTGGCTGGGGGGGGGGGGTGTTCCCACATGGGCCGTAATTGGTTCTGCCCCCAGAATGACTCAGCAAGAAGTGATCCTATAAAGGGGCTGAGAAAGTAGTAGAAGTTCCACTTTGTCATCGCCTGGCTTGCAGCGCAGATTCTTCGGTCTCCACCTTGGATCCTTCGCCTTCCATCACAGACTCTTCAGCATCCATCGCAGACTCCTCAGTCTTCCCTCGCAGACCATCAGCTGATGAATAGAGACTTGCACAGAGCACAGCAGTGAGCTTCAGACCTTGGGACTGAATTCTTCAGTCTGGGGTGTACAGACGTCCTCTGCACGCTCCCCCATCTGACTCTGCGGCTGACTGTTGTAAGCCAATCTTGTAATTCCTTATACATTGTATATCTTGTGTTAATATTTGTTCCTCTAGGTAAAACCCTGACCAATACAGTAACTAAGTGTTATGCTTTGTATTAAGATATCCACCCATAGGCTCATGCATGCTTGTGGGGCACGCTTTTAAAATACTTACAAAAGGACTTCTAGAACTGTTTTATAAGGTGTCAAGAAGGCTAAGGTGTGTCTAAAACATGGGGAATTATTTTGAGAGAGTTTAATGATAATGTGTATTTTACTATATTTTAAATTTATATACTGTATTTTTGAACAGCCCTTGTAAATATAGTCAAACAAATAAAATCATGTATATTCTATGGCCTAGACCCAAGATGTACCTTTCCTGAAGAACTTCCTAAATAGCATTATTAAAAGACACTTTAATATGTAGGACAGTCTCTATACTTACTGTAAATCACGTGGTCTCATTTCTGTAAAAGATAAGCTATACTACTACAGTAATAAATGTATTAATATAATAATGTTAATAATTGCCAAATGTCTTAAAATATTCCTTTTTTTAGGGCAATTGGAAGCAAAACGGTTTGTTTGTTTCTTTCTGATCAAAGCAGGTGCAGACATGGTAACTTCAGCTTGGAAATATACTTCCCAGATGACTCCTTCATGAACTTCTCTGGAATTTTGTTCCTGTCTTTTCCTCTCCTGGCATCCTTTCCTAGCATTATCTTATGTGAATTGAATTTCTTAAAGCTCAGGTCATCATACATCTCATATACCAACTGGTTTTCAAAATGTGTAAAATTATGAGACAGGAAAGTACTTCAGTAAAAGTAGTGCAGCGTTATCTTCATCTTATGAAGTGGGGCAAAGCTGTCATAAATCTGAATTTACATGGAAAAAGAGGTTAAGTCAGGATGGAGGACCAAAAAGATCACAAAGGAAAATAATATTTGACAGGATGTACTCTTCTAGGGAATTTTGTGGCAAATAATCATGGCCATTAAGGGAGAAAAGGAGAAAAAGCCTTTCTAAAATTTGTTTTTTCAGAGACAGGATCTACATAGGTCAAGCTAGTCTTGAGCTCATTAGGTAGACTAGGCTAGCTTCAAATTAAGAACAATCCTGTCAATCTCCAGAGTGCTGGGGTTACAGGCAAACCAAAC
>NW_004524916.1:564378-566166 GCF_000260255.1 Octodon degus
AAAACTAAACTCCAAGAAACAGCAAAGTCCTCTACTGATGTGAAAGCTGACTCCATTTTTCTTCACTCAGTGATGATCTGAAAAGACAGTATTCTACACCACAACATTAATAATAGTTCTTGTAGAAGCATGATGGCTACCATAATTCACAAAGCAGATACAACACGCTTTACATTCAGAGTGGCATGATACAGCACCATCCTACATTCACCATACCAGGGGAGTCAAGTAAGCTTATCTGACACTTGAGTCTATTTTTCCAGGAGAAGGCCCAATGGGTGACACTATGAAGGCATAGCCTTCAACTAACCAGTGCTTTTTCAAGTCTGTCATGTTTGAATGGCAACAGATCCACTGAGGAAAGGGTCTGCCAAGTGGTACTTCAAAGCTCTGGATTGCAATCAAAACATAAAATCCTTTTAAAAAGAAGTAGTAGCTGAAGATTCTTATCTGAATTTGTTCAAAAACACTGACATCCATATTCAGTTGCTCAGGAAGAAAGGAAGATCAGCTAATATCACACTTTGCATGATTTTTATTTCTAAGTCAAATATCTTCATGTATTTTAGAAGGCTAATAATGTGATATCAGTATATGCTTTTATTACAATATTATTATATTGATTTTTAGCGACAAAACTACAGAAGTGCACATGTATGCCTGTCCATATACACACATAGCTTCCCCCATAATCAGTATCTCTTACTAGAATGGAACGTTTGCTACAACTAATGAACCTACACTTACAAATCAGTGTCACCCAGGGTCTCCTGTTCATTTACATCAGGGGTCACTATCAGTGCTATACACGTTATGGGTTTGGGCAACTGTACTATCACGTGGATCTACCGCTACAGTACTATGTAAAGTATACAAGTCATTAAAATCTTCTATGCTACACCTACACATCTCTGTCTTTCTCCCAAGGTACGGCCACCACTAATGCTTTTGTTCTCTCCATAGTTTTTCCTTTCCTGGAATATTATATATTGCCAGTCATATAACATATAGCCTTTTCAGGGAGGCTTTTTTCACTTAATAATATGCATTTAAATTTATTCCATATCTTTTCATAGCTTAGTGGTTAATGCTTTTTACTGATGTGTGCAATTCTATTATCTGAGTGTACCACATTTTTTTTAAAATCTGTTCACCCCATGAAAAGCATATTGGTTGCAAACTTCGGAAAATATGGATAAAGGGGAAAGAAACAACTTTGGTTAGGTATTGTGTAGATATACACTTTTTATCCCTGTAGATAAATAGCAAACAGTACAATTGTTGAGTTTTATGGTTAAGAGGAAATAAGTTTTGTAAGACGTTGTACACCTATCTTGTACAATAGCTTTCCCATTTTATGCTGTCATGATTGTTGTTTTACTTCCTTTCTCCTTGTGGAGACACAGTATCTTAAAGTCACAAGTTAAAGAAGGGCAGATCAATTTTGGCTCACTGTTGCAGAGGATTCAGTTCATAGTTAGCTGGTTCCCAGGCAGGGCTGCATGGGAGAGGGGTGAGGATGACCAGGAAAAATTCAGGACACCGCAGACAGAAGCAGAGATGAAGGGCTGCAGAAGGGAGACAGACCCTGGTGCACACTGGACCGAATGATCCACCTCCTCTGACCTCACATCATATTTATTTCACAGTCATCAGTGGGCTCACTCACTGCTGAACATCACACCCACTAAGCCAATCCCATCCTCAAAGCCATTAGCTAAGAGCCACAAGGCTCTGGGTGGACATCTAGGTATAAGCTATAACAAAGAATGAGTCATAGTCCTTGCT
>NW_004524916.1:566581-567481 GCF_000260255.1 Octodon degus
TATATTACTAGATGGTGTGCTATTTTTTCTTCTCATGGACCTATCTGTTGCAGAATTTTAAAAAGCAATTTCAGTAATATGCAGCTTACCCATTCATCCTTCTTAGATAATTCTTCAGTGCCACACTTTAAAAGTTATTTCCAAACTCAGTCATCTCTATGGTATCATTTCTATGTTCTAGATTTTTTTTGATAATTTTGTGTTCTATACTCAGGTATAATTTGTTTTGGATTATTTTTATGAACAACTTAAGCTCAGTGTCTAGATTCAATTTTTTATGCATATGTTCAGCTGTTCTAACAATACTGGACAAAGACATCATGAAGTTTTCCATGGCATTTCCTTTATTCTTTGTTGAAGATCAGTAGATTAGTTAACTACTTTGTTGTTCTGGTCAACATTGGAGAATTTTCTAGTGACATTAACTCAAAATTTCCAATTAATCAAGATTTTATTTCCACTCACTTGTTAGTGTTTGTTATGTTATATTAAAATTAGCTTTTTTGTGTATTTAGGACAGGGTCTAGAGGGTCTCACTACACAGATCAGATTTGTGGTGATTTTCCTCTTTTCAGCCTCCCAAATGCTGGGATGACAGGCACACACCACCAAGCCAAGTCTAAGTCACTGTCTCAGCATAACCCATGGGCAGGACTGGCACGGCATGCTAAGGATCAAATCACGGCCACTATGCTCTTCCTAAGCAGATGCTTTAGTCAGCTGAGCTATCAGGCTGGCCAAAAATTAGGTTTTAAAGGATTTCTACATTATTTTTTTTCTCCAATCAAGCATTTTTTCCTATAATTTTATTGAGAAATAAATAGCAACAAGAGAGTTTTAAATCAAATTGGTAGGACAGTTTCAATAATTAACACATTGCATACAGCCTTCTTAGTGGTT
>NW_004524916.1:576621-590526 GCF_000260255.1 Octodon degus
CTTTAATCATCATTCATGTAAACTAGATTAATACCTGTGTTAAGTATATTTTTCTAGTATTTTTGTTGATAGAAAGGATATTATGTATACAACTTATAAACAATTTGTTTAAATTTTAGAATCCTGAGCAAAAAAAATATAAAATATTTACTAGACATAGTTAAAGATTATTTTGCAAAATTTTTTAAACTTTCATAATTTATTAACTAGTTGCATGATTTTCATTCTTAACAAGACGCTTTGTATTGAAGAATATGAAATGGTATAATAAAGTTGATTTAGCAGATCTAGTGATAAAATACAATGATTCAACAGCATCATTGCTTAGTTTTTCTTTATTTTTTGCCAAAAATAATCCAGTTTTGATAATTTCTTGCACTATTATATTGGATTTGTGTCTTCAAAAAATACCTCAATTCTTTTGGAGCCTAGCCTTCTGACCCTGTAGATTTTTTAAATTTCATCTCATATTTTTCTGACAGAGCCCTGGGATCATGTATTTTCTCTGAATTCTTTAAGTTTAGAATAGCACGGGTGTGCCCAGCGCATTCATTGCCTCTTCTCCTTTGGCTCCTCTCGGCCCTCTTTATAGAGGAAACAAGAAGCAGGCCTGCATGCAGCACAATGACACACACTTGCACATTCAGCCACATTGATTGCCCGATGGATCTCTCATTTCTCAAAAATTTCCAGTTACCATGAGACACCACAATTTTATTCCAGTCTTTCAACTGTCTGGAGATGTGATTTATTTCTGTGACTAAAAGAAACATGTTTTCCATTAGCTATTGTTAAGTTTATCTTTTTGTGCAATCCAGGTATGCACATTAAGAGTTGCTAAGTCTTAGAAAACTAATTGTAATAACTAGGTCATAATAGGTTAACATCTAGCGTAAGTTAAATTAATCTTAACTGATACAAAAATACCAACATTTTGCAGGTGTATAGGATGCCATTTGGTGTTTTAAATCATATACAGATCGTACGATACTTAAATCAGAGTTAATATGTCTATCTGTTCAAACATTTATCATGCTTTTATGGTGAAAATACTCAAATTTTTTTCTTCTACCCTATTAAAATACATAGTACACTATCATTATCTTAGTCATTTTGCTGTACAAAACCATACCAGAACTTCTAAATTTCTATTATTTTATTTCCTTAGGTTATAATAGTTTTGTTATCAAATTTGTCATTTTAAATATTTTTTAATTTTTGATTCTTTTATTTTAGGGAAGGGTCTACAGGGTGTTCAGAGTCTCACTACTAGATAGGACTCATAGTGATCTGTCTGTTTACAGCCTCCAAAGAGCTGGGGTTACAGGCGTGCGCCTCCACATACAGTCTCAATTGCAGTCTCAGTGTGCCCTGGGGGCGAGGCTTGCACGGCAGCCCTGGGGATCGAACCCCTGGCCCCTGCACCTACTTTCAGTTGCTTTAATCCTCTGAGCACTATTTGGCCAGCCCTTAAAAAATACTTTCGTTTGAGGTGCACTTAACGACATATTCATCATGTGTTTCTCCTAATATCTACATGGAAACTTTTCTGTTAACTTTCAAATCCATAATAAATTTGAAATTTATTCTGTGCATAGTTGAAGGCACATTTCTAAGTTTATCTCTTTTCCTGACTATCTATCTAGTTGAACCAGCATCATGTACGACAAAATAGAGATTCATCTGAGTGATTTGAGTTTTTTGTTAAGTTCATCACATATGAAATTGTAGTGTGTGTGTGTGTGTGTGTGTGTGCAAGTGTGTGTGTGTGTACATGTAGATATTGTTTTCAATGTTTCTTTTTCATTCTATTTAGACATTTATCACTTCAGATCCACTAATAATATTGTTTTTCCTTGCTTGTATATACATGTACAAACACATATATGCATGGTGATATTATTTCACTAATAGTAAGAGTGACTTTTGAAAATATGTCCATCCCACTATTGTACAAAATTCAGACAAAACCTATTTCACTTAATATAGATAGACATACTTAACAAGTGTCAATAATATGTTAAGAACAATTTTTTTTGCTATAGTCATTTTTCTGACTCGTTTCTGCTTTTAGTGAGAAATAAAGCTGTGTTCATTTTCAATTGGCTTTTTCTCTTATTTCCACCATATCATTATTCAGCGCAAGAGCAGCTGGTCTAACTGTGCTCACCTGTGCTAAGATGCCAAGCATATGGCAACCTGACCTGCAGGATTTATTTGCTGGTCGGGAGCACAGTGAGCATGAATGGTCCTTTGGGAGAATAACGGAGCGTAACACTCTCCCTTCTTTAGCTTCAGTGAGAAGACTTTATATTTTTAAGACCTAGTATTAGGGACTACAGATGCATCTATTCATGCAAACTAGAGTGAAGGTATTAGGTAAGTATCTGGATAATACAAACAAGAATGCTTATTTTGCATTAAGCAAACATTTTGAGATGGCTTCACAGTAAAATCTACAGGCAACTGCCTTAATTTTCTATTCAGTTTAACACTTGCAACCATGAATTAGTGCAGTGTATTTGCACATAAATATTTATATGTTAAACCTTTAATACTTCTTTAGAATAAATATTCTATTTTATTATTGAAATGGTTTATTTTGATTATGCTAATTAAAATGAACTGATTTTACTAAAATATATTTTAAGGGGGGAATACACAACATAATTAAGAAATATATTTTATATAATACAAATTAAAAATGCTCTTTCATTTCTAAGCTCTTAACTCAGTGTAGCAAGAGCTACTCATTTTGGGAGAAATAAAACCCAAATATATGACATATTATCTAGATACACACAAATAAATTTCTCACCTACAAATAAGTAGTACTTAAGTAGTTTATAGGTTAGAGGCAAAAAGTGACCAATGCATATTTTTGAAGTAACTGTTGAATTTATAAATTAAATATGAATTTATGTTATGGTTTACAAGTCTGTTATACAAATCCAGAGATTAGGTTAGATTGTTGGTACTGAGGCTTTTGACAGGCGAAATAGGGATACAATGAAAATGATATAGGGGCTGGGGAGATACCTCAGAAGAATAAGTGCTTGGCAAGTGCAAGGTCCTGAGTCCTATCCCTGGTACCACCAAAAAAAAAATATATGAAAATGTAGTTGTTCATCTTGACTGTTTTATCGTATTTCAAATTCCTTTAGAAAGACAACTCTGATTCTTTGAAAATAAAATATATTTTTCTCAAATGTAGTGTATTCAACTTGATAAAATTATATCTATGAGTAGCTAAATTGTTCCTGAGATTTCCATTTGGGCCAGATATGTTTTTCTCTCATTGTTGTTTTCTATTAAACATTGATACACATTATTTTATCACTGATTTTAATTAAATCAAAGAAATTGCACTGAAATCACTGCTAAGCTTTTAATGAACTATTGTTATCTGAATTGGAAGCCCTTTGATAGTTGTATTTAAGAAAAAAAAAACTGAACATGCAATTTTTATCATCAGTTGAAAAGCCTGAAAACACAGTGTTGTATGTGTACCCATGTTTATGGGAGTACAATTTGTCATAGTTGGGAAACAACCCAAATGCCTGTCAACTGAGGGATGGATAAAAAAGATGTGGTATTTTATACAGTGGAGTATTTGTGCAAGGACTCAGGCTCAACCCCCGGTACCACATGCTGGGCTGGCCCTGCACCGAGCTGACCACTGAGTCCAGGCATGGTGGCCCATGTCTGTAAACCAAAAGTTGGGAAGGCTGGGACAGGAGGATCACTATGAATCAAGCTGTGTAATGAAATCCTGTACCAAACAAATAAAAATAAATAAAAGAGTTTTTTTTTAAGAAAATGATAAACTTGAAGATTTTTTTACAGGTAAATGGATACAACTAGAGGCTATACTCATAAGTGAAATGAATCAGACCCACATGTGTAAACATCCCATTGTCTCCCTAGCATAAGAACCTGAAAAAGTAAATAAAATCTGAAAAGTACAATAGATATAGTAAAAGAGAAAGAAAATGAACATAAGGAATAAACAATTGAGATGAAAAGAAAAATGATAGAACAAAAGAAATGTAAAAAATCATATAGGAATCTACACAGTATAGCTAGGTTGACTGTTCTACTAATTTCTCTCAGTTTTTTGAAAGGTATCAGTTAATGCTTAAAATATCTACATTGACTAAATTTATATGCTAATATCTGTAACCACAGCAATTACATTGTAGATGGCAATGTGTAATACAACCACTGCTCAATACCTTTCATCTTGCTTTTTAAAAAATGCGCATCCTTTTTAATGTCTTATCTATTAGTTTTATGCCTTTTTTAAAATAAATTAAAATATAAAAAAGATAAGAAAATACTACAAGGTTTACAGGAAGGAAGAGCTAATAATTCAACTATTCGATCAATCCTGCATGCCTACATCTGGTAGTCTGAGCAACAAATTTAATGATAATAATACGTAATGTAACAAGTATTGTTAATTTCCTATTCTTGTTTTGAAATTCTATGCCACTTTTATTGTTTTATGTTGCTTTGCCTTTGTATTTTTTCCTGTTTAAAATAAAAATAAAAAGCCCCCATTCCCCCAAAAAAGGGTTGAAAGAATTATCAATTTTGCCTCTGCTGAACCAAAGTATCATATCTGAAGCTTTACATTTCCATCTAATTAGAGGTAGCATATTAGTGTGCTTGGAAAATCAAGCCGATGAACTGATAAAACCAGAATATTTCACTCTCAGTCAAAATCAAGCACTGCTTGGAAGATGTAAATAAAATGATTTAAGAGATAAAAATCATCATGCTACCGAGATGCATCCATGTTTACAGAAGCACATTTATAATAGCTAGATGTGGGAAAATGTAGATGTCCAGTAATAGATGAATAGTAAGGAAATGTACTGATTTGTAATTGAGTACTATACTATCATGAAGAAATTTGAGGCATTCACTGGTAAATGAGAACACATTGTTAAGTGAAATAAGTTAGGGCACAGCTCAAATACAAAGTGGTTCTTATTATATAAGAAATCACATATAGTACTACACATTGATAGGAGGGGAGAGAGACAGACAGAGAGGGAGGAGCAGAAGGAGAAGGAGAGAGAGAGAGAAGGAGAGGGAGGGGAAGGAGAGGAAGGGAACAGGAAGGAAAGAAAGTCAGAAAGCAGGTAGATGAGATAAAGAAAGAAGTTCAAGCACTTCCCCAAATTACATATTCCATTGTGTCAAAAACATAATCACCAGGCATAGTGGTATATACTCATACTCCCAGCACTTGGGAAACTGAGGCAGGAGGGTCGCTACAAGTTCAAGACCAGCTTGTGACTATATATGGGGTTCAAGGCCAGGCTTAATTATATCTCAAAATAATAAAAAGCAAACTGTAAGATAATATACTAATTACTTTCACTTGTATTAGTAGTTTGTCTTGGTGCATGGGGAAGAAACTTTTCTGTTATTATCTGTTCCTTTTGGCTTATTCTGAGTGCTTTGAAATAATGATATGTGGTAAATTATTGTTATGCTCTTATTACCTTTTATGGAAATGTGTTGTACTTCTTCATACAGTAAACAAGTAAATAAAATGGCTTAAATTTACGAAGTCGTTATCAATGCATGAAAAATGGTTATCAAAATTTAGCATTAAAATCATCATGCGTGTCTGCCAGCACCATCTCTCTGGACAGGAATTCCTGAGCAGTTCAGCTGGTATCTCTTCTGCAGTGTAGGTCATGAGGTTGTTGTCCAGGTACCAACCAGGACCACAGTCACGTGAAGGGTCAAAGGGAGGAAGAGAACCTGCCTGCAAGGTGACCAGCGCAGTGGCTGACAGCAGATGCTGTCCCCAAGGGATGTTAGACATTGCCATATGGGCCTGTTTTTGGGATGCTTGGAAATTTCCACAATTTGACAATAAGCATCCTCAAGAACAAATGACCTATTAGAGATCAGGGCTGAGTCATAGTGACTATTTTGTACATATCTCAAAAAATGATGTTTTGGGTCGGCCAGATGGCTCAGGGGCCAGCCAAATAGCTCAGTGGATTAAATCACATGCAAACAGGTGCAGGGGCCAGGGCTTTGATTCCTGAGCCTGCCATGCTGGCCACGGCCCTGGAGTGCAAAGAGATGGCAACTGAGACTGGGTGTGGTGGCAGTCGTCTGTAATCCCAGCTCTTAGGAGGCTGTAAACAGGCGGATCACTATGAGTTCAATCTAGTAGTGAGACCCTGAACACCTTGTAGACCGTTCCTTAAAATAAAAAAAAAAAAAGATTTTTTTTTCATTTTTTAAAGATTCCATTACTTGTATGGCCCACCAAGCCCTACATGGCTGGTAACTACACAAAAGTGGCATCGCAGTGAGAAAAGAAGTAAACAGCTATCACAGAATAGGTTTTTCAAGAAGTCAGTGTTATTGTAAAACTCCTGTATTCCTCATAGAAAACACTGTGAAAAATGTCAAACACTAATTACTATTTTTATGATATTTTTAATTCAAAGTAGATAAACTCCAAGTAAATGCTAATAACATGGTATGTATTCTGAAAGAGTAAGATGGTGAGAAACTAAAATAATTAATTTGCAAGTTTCCTATTTCAATTAATTGCATGCTTAGGCACAGACTAATTATAACTATATAGAGGTCTAAGAATAATAATTTTCACATTAAACACAGTGCATTACCTCTAAATTATAGCTATCTAACCTGGATACAACTTTTGAAGACAAGTTCTTTGTGATTTAGCATTGTGTTGCTATTAGTTCCTGAAGGTCAGGGTAAGTAGATGCACAGAGAAAATTTTCATTAAATTATTTTAAAATACAGAGATGAATATTTGGAAGCAAATATCTCAACAACTATGGTCCTGCTAAAATATATTGCTCTTCAGTAATGTGTGTGTACAAAGCCACAATACAAAAAAATTCTCAATTCATGGCTTTTTTGTTTGTTATTTTTTCAACTCTGATTTGGAGTTAAGCCATAACCCTAATAAATTACACAGCTGGGAAAATTATTGTACATTTCACTGATTTTAAAGTCTTGGTTTCTTTTCTGCTTTCCTGCTGAACTTTCTCTTTGGTTGGGCTTAAAATTCATTTAAGGTAAAGATTGTTTTGAATTAGAGTCCTCCTAATATCAAATACTGTGTCTTTCATCAAAGTCTGGAAGGATCTGATGGATCTATTAAGTGCGCCTTTGCATTCTCAGAGGGCTCCTTCTTTTTCCCTAGGGGTCATTTTTCCTCTTCAGATATCCAGTGTTCCCTTTTCATTGGAAAACTCTTTTGAGCACAGAGAAATGCTATCATTTTTTTCTGTCATGTTCCCTTATTAATTGATGGATTTTTCTTTGAAATAAAATAGTTGCTGCCAATGTATTACCTACACCAGTCAGTGCATTTCAAATGTTTCATGTCTGAGTGCTAAATCTGATAGATTCTTTTTTAATCATTCCTGTCAACTAGGGGAAGTTATTGAAAAGAGTTATCCTAGGGTATTTTCAATCCAAAAGATAAACAACAGAAAATAGTTAATTTGGGTTGCAGGAAGACCTTCCTGGCTACTATAGTACTTGAATGTCTGAGTTCCAAATTCTTCCAATTACAATTCTATTCCTATCCCTGTCTCCTATCACAGGTGGGCCTTTTTTATGAGCAGAATATATTTACTGGGAGAAAGGAAGCTCCTGACCAAGAGAGGAACAGCAGGAGGGCCCGAGTGGGTGGGCCCTAAACATTCCCTCCACGGAACAATGGTGGGTGTTTCATATTTCTACTTTTTCTGCCCAGGTGGCATTTTGGCTTCTTCTCTTTGGATAACATTTTTTTTATGAGAATGGGATTTAATTTTTTTTCTTTTAAAATGGTGATACACAATTTTTCTGCTTTTCAGCATTACTTCCAGTTTTAGTAATGAGCTTTTTTTTTTCAAGAGAATAAAAAATAGTAAAAAGGAACATTAGAAATGACACAAAATTTTACTAAATGAAATAATAGGAATTCAACAATGGTTGTTATATTGTACCTTATTGTCTTCAAATTGTTTGCTCAGATTATCATAAATAAGCATGCAAAGTTGGTCAAAAATGTTTTTAAGAATTAAGAAGGAGAAAAAAATTAGGTCTTACAGTTCCTTTCAGTCAACATGGTGCTAGGGGAAAAAGTCAGACCTGAGGATCAATAAAACAGATTTGAAGATGCAGACACAACTACAAACACATTCAGCACCCTTATCTTTGACAAAGGGGCCAAAAATGTTCACCAGAAGAAAGATAGACTCTTTAATAAAAGTTGCTGCTGGAAAAACTGCCTTTCCACATGCTGAAGATTAAAGTTAGGCCCATGTCTATCACCATGCACTAAACTACAGTCAAAATGCATCAAAGATTTAAATATTAAAATAGGAACACTAAATCTGTTGGAGGAGAGAACAAATAGAAATCTTGAAGACACAAGGGTAGGTGGAAATTTCATGAGATTTTGAAAACAAAATACAATGTCATGTGGCATAAATTTTCTAATAAAAAATGCAATAATACCATGTAAACTATGAAGATACATAGTAAATATGCAACCTTAATTAATTAATGAAATAAAATTAATATTTAGGCTTGCTGATTTTGTTTTTGTTGCAAAAATAAGGATTAACTGAAGAATTAATAGTATGCAATGCAACAAACATAATAATATAAGAGATTAAGATATGACACAGTATTATAAATAGGTCTTGACTTTAAGTTGCAAAATTTTGACCAGTTAATGTAAGTAAGTCACCTAAGTGTCCATTGCTGACACTGGGCAGCATTTGGGCTTGAAATATGACAAGTAATTGCTTGTCAAAAGTAACAAAGTTTCATGCTGGCAAGTGGTAAGCAAAAAGTTTGAAAGAAATACTTGCACGGGCCGGGGAAGAGAAAACCAAGTGAATTATGAGCCAGAAGGCAGATAAAATGAAGCTGGCCTAGATGACAAAGAGGATTAGAAATCTTAGCAAAACAAAACAGTAAATATTTGCTCTAATTAAGCTTCCTGCTGAATTTCTATCCTGTCAAGGCTTTAAAGTGCAAGAGATTCGGAGAACCTAGCAACATTATCAATCATAATACTTACATCACCATCTAGGGTAGTAGGTACAAGTCCAAGAAAATTGAAAGAGAACATATCTAATAGAAAAATTATTTATAAATACATGAGAAAAATTCACTTTGTGTTTGTACAAATTAGATTATCAGAAAATTCAAAGAAACTTACTTAAATATTATCAAGCATATTGCATTAGAATAATTCTGTCATGTTTCTAAACCTACTCAATAACAAAACCAATGTCCAGTTTTCCTTCAGTAAAGAGCAAGTATCAATATCCCTGAATTTTTAGTATATATTTCATACAGTACATTTCTAATCCACAGAATTATTGGATAGAAATAGCAGGTAGCCTAATTAATATGAACATCATTAAAGATGGGTACCTGCCAATTTAGACCTATCAGGGTCGTTAGCCAATACTGCTTAGTAGATTTCAGCACTGTTTTTCACTGTTGTATTTCCTGCCATGCAGTGCTTGCTGCTTACAGGTCATCTGTTAAGATAATGATTTTTTCATGATGGGGCAAAGCCATACATTTATATACACAAATGTGTAAGGCAATGATCCTGAGAACCTTTAGCAAGTTATTGAAACTAGCAGTTAATTGGTAGGATTCCCACCCTGATTAACTGTATATGCTGGTATCTGTGAGCTAAGCAATGGCACTAAAGAAAGCAATGTGTAATGGTAGGGTCATGCTTGGAATGCCTGTCATTCTGGTCTTCTAAATACATACTGGTTGTCATGACATACCAATTACTGCCATACTATCTCTCAAGTAAGTGTTTGTTTAAAAAAAAAGGGTAATAAATGAAAACAAGATACAAGAAAAAAAATATGCCACAGGACTGTCTTGCTATAATGCTGTATACGTTTAGATTTCTAAATTTCTGTGTAAAAATATGTAACTGTTTATTCCTAATTTTGAATTTTTCTATTTTTAATTTTTTTCTTTATATTCTGTAGGGACTTAAACTTTCACATATCAATACTTGATGAAAATACCTGTTCCATGTTATGCCTAAGATGTTTGATATTCAGACAGATAATGAGGTTAAGCTCAACTGCCTATGTTGTAGAGTAATAATAATAAGCTTGTCTTCTGGATGGTTAACAACTTAAATTTACAGACCAAAAATTAGAGAAAAGAAGGGCTACAAGGACAGTCAACATTTTGACCCTAGCCTTTCAAGATCAGTGAAGATTCAGGACTTAGGAAAACCTGTACTGTAACATCATGTAACTCAGTTGTGTCCCAAATTTTCTAATCAAGGAGATTACGGGGCCACAGAGGAAAGTGATTGATGATGTAGAGTGTGCCTAAGGAGAGTCACATGGAGAGAAAACATTCTCTCAGGCTTTCACAAAGAGAAAATTGGTCAAGCAATGGCCGTGACTCATCCACATAGCTGACACTGACAAAGGATCTACAATGTGAGGTACAGAGTCTCAGGATAAATCCTGAGGGGATTTGACTTACCTTATCAGCTACAAAAGTTACATTTTTGTTATATATGTCTTGCCTTATCTTGTTCTTAACCATCTATTAGAAAAGTATAACAACAAGGTATAAAAGTAAAGCCATATTAATATGCTGAGCTGTAAAAGCCTCAAGTCAACATCTTCAGACATTGCCAGTCCTACAGAAAGCCCACTACTATTATGGATTACTGAACTATATTGGAATATTTTGCTTGAATTCACGCACCTACAATATTTAAATGATAATGGAATACACTTCTCTGACAAAACTAACCAAAAAAGGAGTACACAAATGAATGACTATTTTGTATCTGTATATTCAAAATATGATAGATATACAGCTTCTTTCGCTTAATTCAATGAATAGAAAGATTTGTTCGAATAGTGTTTGTGGACAGGATATCATGTCTGCATCTTGCACAATTAATAACCACTAAGACAACAATATGCAGAGTATTAATTATTGAAACTGTGCTCGTAATCAGTTTTGAAACTGTCTCATTGCTATTTGTTTCTCAATAAAATTATTTAAAAAAATAAAAGATAATGGTTTTTGGAGAAGTTCCAATGGTCAGGACATAATAACAACTTCAAATTTACATGAATCCTCATCACTTCAAAGTGAAGAATTACTTTAATAGCAGAATATGTTTATCTCTCCCCAAATACATGTTTTGGAATTTAACACTCAATGCAATGGAATCTGTGGTTGAGATCATCAGAGATAATTTTGACATATGAGTGAAGCCCTCATGAATGAGAGTAGAGGCTTTATTTTTAAAAGTTGTAACAAACCAGACAATAAATATTCTGCCACCTTGATATTGATAAGCTCAGCAGTCTGTGGTATTTTATTCTAACAATTAAAATTGAATAATACAATACTGGAGGGGAGGAGGAAGAGGAGAAAGAAAAGGAAGTGGTAGGATAAAGGGAAGCAGATGGAAGAGAGTGAGGAGTAGGAAAAAGGTAAGGAGATGAAGGGCAGAAGATGGAGGAGATGGAGGAGAAGGAAGAAAGGATAAAAGAAAAAGAAGAAAAGACAAGGGGAGAGGAAAATAGAAGGGAGAAGAAAGGTGGAACAAAGAAAGCTCCTGCCTCAAACATACCAAAACAACTAATACAGCTGTGTGTCTAACTAAACTTTTGGTTTCTTTCATTGTTTGTATTGCCTTCAGCCTCACCCTTGAATCTTTGTTCACAAAGTTGTAAGTGTATCTCTGGGTCCCAGGGCTGGGCAAAAGACCAGAGATTTACAAGATTTGCCTGTATAAAGAACCATACAAATAGGACAGAGTCTGCCATAGAGCAAGGCACAGCAAAGGTGGCAAGAGCAGGATGTGAACTGGAACCACATGATCACAAAGAGCTCAGAGGAATCTAGGAATCCAGAATTCCATGTTAGCTTTCACATTATGAAGAAAATATACTTCTCAGAATTGATTAAAACATGCCTTATTAAACAATCTTTTCTTGATTTGCAGCATTAAAAACTAGGATAAATCCATAAACGTGCAATATGCCAGAGGGTGCATGTATTATAGAGAAAAGAGACAGAAACTAAGATGGTTTAGAAATAATTAAATTATTTTATAAATTTATTTTATGAGCATAATGTGAAAAGCTGTACAGAGAAGCTAGAATAATCAGAAGGGGATGAGCTAGAAACCCATATTTATAGTTGGAATTAGTGTTTCACACACACACACACACACATAAGAAAAAAATCCAACAACACAGAGAGAGTGTAACTAACCTTATAACATTCTAGGAAACTCAAGGCACACATGGATGATGGTGGAGAGTGAAACAGAAAGCCGAAGGAAACTAGGTCAGAGCGTTGGCAGGGAGAAAGTTTCTATTAGGATTTCTTCTTTTACTCTGAATCATTGGAGATTTATGAGGAAGTGTGTGTAATGTGCCATATCTTTAAGAACTCATTCTGGATTCTCCCTGATGATACAGTAATTTGTCCTGCAATTAGATAGGCTTCTATGCTTCAATGATGATTAATATCCTCACACTCTCATTGATCTGCAACCATAAAGTGATTTCTCACTTGTTTTAGATCTACATCTTTAATACGGAAGTGCACTGTGCTAAATATAGGTACTAAAGACGCCAATGGCAGATATGCTTCCCTACCCAGAGTACGGAGGAAAGAGTGTGATGAGCTATAAGAGCAATTGTGGGCCCTTTCTAATCAGCCTTTGTCATCAGAGCAGCTGTCTGGGGCATAATTCTCAAAAGCGTTCTTTTCAGCTTATCCCATTTTTGGATGTATATTTTTTTCATCATTTCATCTCTGTTTTCCCATTTAATGCCCTCACCTTACTTTTCTGACAAACAAGGTCGTACATTTAAAGTGATGTACTTTTAAGCCAGGGAGGCAGCGCAGGGGTATAAGCACCTGCCTGGCATGCACAAGGTCCCAAGTTCAATCCCTAGTACTGAAAGAAAAAAAAAGCAAAGTGATGTACTTCTGATTTGTTTTTTCCTCATGACTAATGATATTGAACATTTTTCCATACACTTATTACTGTTTTATTTTTTTCCTTTGAGGAGTGTCTGGTCAGTTAATTTGTCCATTTATTGATTTGGCTACTATGGTTTTGGAGTTTTTTTGAATTATTTATATATTCTAAATATTGATTTTCTTTTTATTTATTTATTTTATGTATTTAGTATAAGGTCTCCAGGGTCTCACTATGCAGATTGGATTTATAGTGATCCTCCTGTTTTCAGCCTCCCAAGCACTAAGGTTACAGGCATGTGCCACCATGCCCAGTCTCTAAATATTAATTTTCAATCAGAGAAATAGGTGGCAAAGATTTCCTCACATTTGGTAGGTTTTCTCCCCATTTTCTTAATTGGCTTATATATTGTGAAGCTTTCTAATTATTCCTATTTGCTGATTGTTCCTTTTATTTTCTGTACTATTGGAGTTCTATTCAGGAAGTATCTATTCCTATGACTTTGTTTACCTAAACTTTTATTTCTTGCAATTTCAATGTTTCAGGCTTTGTTCAAGCACATTTCACCATTGCAAACTGATATTTGTACAGAGAAAGAAGTACGGAACTAATTTTAATCTTCTAAAAATGGATATCCAGTTTTCTCAGGACAATTTGCTAAAGAGACTTTATTTCTGCAGTGTTTAGTTTTGGCTTTATTGTTAAGATTCAGATGGCTATAGATGTGTGGGTTTGTTTGTGTGTTCTCTATTGTGGTTCATTGGTTTGTCTATTTTTGTGTTAGGATAATGTTATTTTTACTGAAGCTTTATAGTATAATTTAAAATCCAGTATTGTGATGACACCAGCCTTAATCTTTCTGCTTATTATTGTTTTTT
>NW_004524916.1:591721-593482 GCF_000260255.1 Octodon degus
TTCTTTCTTTCTTCTTTCTTTTTTGTATTTTAAGGAAGGGTCTACAGGGTATTCAGGGTCTCACTACTAGATCAGACACATAGTGATCCACCTGATTACAGCCTCCCAAAAGCTGGTATTGCAGGCACGCGCCACCATGCCTAGTCTCAATTGCTATCTCAGGGCACCCCGGGGGCAGGACTGGCATGGCAGGTCTGGGGATTGAACCCCTGGCCCCTGGGTCTGCTTGCAGGTGTTTTAACCTGCTGAGCTATTTGGCCAGACTCATTCTTTCAACTTAACTGAATAGATACTCAACATATATTTATTTAGATCTTATTATGGAACTAAAGATCTTTACTTGGTAATTAATCCAATCAGTACGTTAAGCAGATGTAGTATACACTTGTCTTGACCCTTGCTTGCTGGATAAATTTTAATTAGTATTTTCTTAAAACTTTCAATTTTGTTTTCACTAGAAAAGATGAAAATCAGTTGTCAGTCAAGAGATATGAAGATGTAGATAGAACCATTTTGGAGCATAGAATAAAAACATCAGAGTAACATATTTTAATTTTGAAGTGAATACTTTGTGCTCAGTTCTTTACATCTGCTAGACTTTCAGATAATGGGTCACTTTATCTAGCAAGAATACATGATTTTACTTATACTATGATTCTAACATCAAAACCAGTCAAGGTAGCACTAAGTAACTGAGACAGTTTGGACATTGGAGTAAGTGTGGATTTGTATCAAGTAGTTTAATACTTTTTTAAAAAGTGTTAAAGATTTTTAAAAAATCGTTTATTTATTTAATATATGGTCTCACTAAGCATCTCAGACTCATAGTGATCATCCTGTCTCAGCCTCCCCAGCAATGAGATTACAGGGGTGCACCCATGCAGAGCTTCATGGCCGGAACAGCAAAGCCAGCACGGCACACAGTCCTGGGGATCAAAACTGGGTCTTTGTGCTTGCCAGGCAGGCTCTTAGACCACTGAGCTATCTCCTCAAACCAATACTTTTTTTGAAGAGAAAAACACATTAAAAAACTATATAGAATTTCAGAATAAAATAACAGGAGGGGCAGAGGAGATGGCTCAGCAGAATAAGCGCTTCCTTGGCAAGCGCAAGGGCTGAGTTCAATCCCCAGTTCCACCAAAAAAAAAAAAAAAAAGATAACAGGAACTTAACACTGGTTAACATATTGTACATTTTTGCCTTCAAACTAGTTGTTCACATTACCAGATACAGGCATGCAAAACTGGTCACACAAAATAAGCACAAGCCATTTCTTTCTATGAACTAATAGGAATTAGTAATATAACTGTGTTAGCAATTTGTTTACATATGTTTTCTTTCCCCTTCTTACTTTTCCTTTGTCCTCCATCCCAGTGCTATTTTATGTACGTGCATTCAGATTTTGCAAGATTTATTATGCATTCTCGTATAAAGTCAGTGACCCATAACCCATAAAACTGCAAGCAAATAACATTAAATAAAGATTTCTTTTAGTTATTTCTTTAAAAAAAATTGATCTCAGAAAAAGCAATCATTCTACCACTTCTTAAAAGTTCTAGTTTATTCATGTCACATTGATGACAATAGAAAGGCACTTCTGTTTTGTAACCACTTCTTTAAATACTCAGGGATTCACTATCAAAATCAAACATGCCAAAAATATCTCAAAACACTGGGATCACTGTTACTTTTCATAGAACCTTCTGGGTTTTCAAAGCAGTGTTTCTATCCTGTGGGCCACACTAGGGATAATAAGCAAAA
>NW_004524916.1:593622-598560 GCF_000260255.1 Octodon degus
CACACACACACACACACAATTAAGTCTACTTATACTGGATAGTCCACAGAGGAAGGGCCTTTCTTGTGGAATCTTTTAAAATCTCTTATGCTAAAATTCTGACTCAGCAAACTCTTCTCCCATTTCCTGGAATTTGCCTGGAGTCAGCCCAGAATACTATAGAATGTAGTCATCTCCCATACAGGGATGGAGGTCAGGTGCTGCTTTAGTGTTTAAAAGGTTGCTACAATCTATCCGCTGTCTAGTACCACTCTGCACGTATTTCCTGCAGCCTTCACTCAGAGGGACTTATGTCCTTGAAATAGACTCACCTTATAAGGGCATTTTCATGAATGAAGTCTTACTGGATTAATCTACTGATAAGGGTAGCTCCCCCTGCTCCAAGAACCTTATGAAAGCCCCACTTCTGAATAAATGAGAATTTGGGGCATAATTTATAACCCACAGCATTCCTTGCTATCCCTCGAAAGTCTCATGTGTCTCATCATGTGCAATCCATTCAGTCTGTCTCGGAGAGTCAGGAAGCCTTAAAATTGCCAGTGTTGCTAATAGTCCATGTCTGAAGCCTTGTCTGAGACTCAAGAGAAATGGTTAGTGGTAAGACTCTGTGCTAATCAGAAAGATCAATAACTCCGCATACAGGGGCACAGGATAAATGATCTTTCCAGAAGGTAAGAAAGAGGAGATAAGAAGAGGAGCAAATCAAGTCTGGAACCAGTAGAGCAAACATTACATTTTGTTGTACCATGACCTGCATGCAAGGAAACTTATACTGGTATGTGGGTTGCAAAGAGTTGAAGCAGTCTTGCCCTGTTCCCTGATGGCTTTAGCTCATGTGGCCTCTTTCTTGGGATGGCTTCATTCTTGGAGGCAGCTTTCTTTAAGGGTCATTTTATGGTCCTGGTGTCTCCAAGTTCTTGAGCTGCACCTTTGCTTTAGTTCTGCTGTCTTATTCATTGACCCCGCAGAGTAAGATTTCCAGACTTCTGAACCATCTTTGAAATATTCTTGGAAGTCTTTGTGAGTGCAAAATGCTTACACTCTCCATGGTTTCCCAATATTTGTAATAAAACGACTAAAAGTAGCGAGATGTACCCGTGCTACTGCCTGAACGTTGATCTGCATTGAAATTTCCTCTGCCAGATCAATTATGCCACCACACTTGAATTTAGCCTCCCATGAATTTATAGGACAAGAATAAAATGCTATCATGTTGTTTGTCAGAATGGAATACACATGGCCACTAATCAATTCCCAGTAGAGTCCATTTGTCCAAAAAGAAAACCTTGTGAAATCATCCTTTCATGTTAGGATTCCTATCAGCATTCTAACCTTTTGACCTATCACCAGTATCATGCATAAAGCTCAGCTTATAGCCTATTAGGACTTCCTTAGCCTACAGCTCTCACCTATCCAAATTTCTCCCACAGATCAGTTTCAAATGTTTCTATCCATATGGTCCCTTATTGTCACAGCAATGCCCCAACTTCTGATACCACTTATCTGTAGTGGCTTTTTTTTTTTTCCTATAATAGGAACAAAATGTCAAAATCTTGCAATTTAAAGGAACTGAGGTTTATTATATGTGCAGTTTCAGAGTGTTCAGGCCATGGTTGCCTATTTCCAAGGAAGGACCTAAGAAAAGCAATGGAAGCCTGGAAACAGACAGAGTGGAGAAACCAGCTGCAGGGATACATACTACTGGGTCACGGCCCTTGTGACCTGCCTCCTCCTGCCAGGCTCCGTCTTTCAGTTGCACCCTCAGCTAATGACCTCTGGAATGGGCTGATCCACTGGTGAGTATTACTGTCAAATCTACTCTGAAAAGCTCCACCTCTAAACACAGTAGGATTTCAGGGAACATTTCAGATATAAACCATAAAAAGTATCTTGTCTTGGCTGAGTCCAGAACACTTGTCAATCTTTCTGTACTTAGAGAAACTGGCCAACACTGTGAGTCCTGCAGAGTTTCATCCAGTGCTTTTGCAATTTGAAGTTCAAAACCTGTTTTCCTCTGTCTTCAACAGAGCAATAATTTTAACATAGCGTTTCTCCATGTATGACTTCACTCTATGCATAAACTTATTACTGTGGGCCAGAGATTTCATTCTACCCATGCAAACTTACTTCTTAAAAAATATGTTTTTGTTTTTTCTCTCCTATATTTTAGGGAAGGGTCTACAGGGTGTTCAGAATCTCACTACTAGATCTGCCTGTCAACAGCCTCCCAAGAGCTGGGATTACAGGCACACCACCACTCCCAGTCTCCATTGGCATCTCAGAACCCCCAGCGCTTTATCTGCTTGCAGGTGCTTCAATCCCCTGAGATATTTGGCTGGCCCTTGAAAAACATGTTTTACCTGAGCTGGCATTTATAATACTTAAATTTGAATGATTTATGTGTGTGCATCCATGCATGTGTGCGCGTGTGTGTGCGCGTGTGTGTATGTGTGTGTGCTGTGTGTGTCACTCATGCAAATGTTTGCATCTATATTATAGTTACCTATCACCCCCTGGCTCCAACGTCCTCATATAAGCATGAGTTTAATCTTTTCTTGAGCTTCTGTCAGTTATTTCTAGCACAGTCGACAATACTGGAAAGAAACCTAATCATATAACACAGCAAGTTCTTTTATCCTTTCTGTGCTGAATAGTGAAAAACTTCTGTTTCCACAAAAAATTTCTGCCCTGCAGAAAATTTGTTCTAAATTCAACCACCAGTCATGCACAGGTGCAGCGTCCTTCTCAGCTCTCACCCCGTGGTCTGACCCAAATGATCTACTTCTGCGCTATCCAGCTGGGCAGCAGTCTCTAAGGCATTTTATTCTTTCATCTTTGCCTGAGGATGTTCAGTGTGGAGTCAGAATTCTTCCTCCCAAAAACACATCACAACTACCGAAAAATGTTTCCAATATTTGGTCCATATATAATTGTATTATTTGTGGACTTTTCCTTTTGTGGGCAAGGGAAAATATTCATTTTTATATTTTATTATAAAAAGCAGGGGTATGTGGTTCACCTTCCTGGAATACACTTTCTTCCGATATTCCTGAATGAAAGGTGTTTCTTACATTATGAAACATGAGGTCCTCTACTGTTGATGAAGCTTCTGTTTTTGACAAGCGATCTATTGAGGATAACATCATCTTCCACAGAAATAATTTATCAGTTTTCTAGTCATTATAATGTTTTATGTTTTCAGCTCTAATTTAATCCAGGTTCATGAAAAAATGGAGGCAAAGAGAGGTTCAGAAATCAGCCTAGGTCAGTTAGTTGGAAATTAGTAAAGCTGAGCTTCCATAAACCATGTTAATTTTCTATGTAGCTGTAATATAATCTAAGTGAAAAGGCCCTCCTCATTCATGGGCATCAAGAAATCTATGTATTCGTTTTGTCTTCTTCCTACAATATTACACTATTGAGCCTGCCCCAAAGTCTAAGGTTCCTGCTGGCAGGTAATTCATTTCTTCCAGTCTTGTTTGATATTTGCCTATTGACTTGATGGAGCTATAAGTAGATTTCTTTACTGAA
Source organism: Octodon degus (assembly GCF_000260255.1). Taxonomy (NCBI): domain Eukaryota; kingdom Metazoa; phylum Chordata; class Mammalia; order Rodentia; family Octodontidae; genus Octodon; species Octodon degus. The sequence continues at coordinate 597,154 of NW_004524916.1, forward strand.
GTTTTAATATTTATTTCTCTTAATATTTGTGCATTTTTCAATGTCCTAAAATTCTCTGCACAAAAAAAGGCAAGTTTGAGATGGAAAAACCTGAAACCCACAAAACATAGTGAATATTTTGGTATGTGTTTTTTTTTTTTTTTTCAAGTGACACCAAAAGGAAATTGCAGGATGAATTATCCTTTGCTCTCAAGTGCTGTGGTTTCCACCTTTGTGCTTTAAATACCACTCATTACTACCTCTTACACTGTAACTAAGCTGATGATGATGATGATGATGATGATGATGATGATGATGATGATGATGATGCTGTGATAATTAACATCTAACATGTCTGTGAGCCAGGGAAAAGGCCCAAGCTTTCTTGACATCAATTTTCTTTTTTATTTTATTTTATTTTAAAGAGGGGGGACAAACCAAAAGCAAATAATAAGAACAAAGACAAAAACAGAGCACTATAGCACAATAAAAATGGTATTTCAAAACAAGAATGGGAAATCAACAATACTCATAAAACATATTGTTGTCAACAAATTCGTTGCCCAGATTACCAGATATTGGCATGCAAGATTGATCAAGCAATTAAATATTAATTTTTCCTTTCAATAAAACTTAAGTTTTCATTGTCCTTTTTACTTTTTAAAAAATTATTTTAAAAAGAGTATAAAAATAATACCTAAGACATTAAAAACAATGCACATTTTTAGAAACACGATGAAAGATACTCTACAGTGGTTGCTGCATTGCAAAGTTGGTGTCTTCACTGTTACAGATACTAGTACATAAAATTGGTCAAAGTAAAAACCTTAGGCATTAGCTGCTACTTTTAAAAATTGCTAGAAATTAGTAGCAGCAGCATCATAGCTATCCTGTGTATAGACACACACGATTTTCCCCATCTTTTCTCCTTTCTCTCATCTCAGTTGTTTATGCCTTACATTCATTTTCTTTCCCTTGTACTATATCTATTGCACCTTTGAAATTTTATTTATTCTTTCAAGTTCTTACACTAGGGAGACAAGATGTCATTTACACACGTGGGTCTGATTTATTTCGCTCAGGAGTATGAGGAGTATGGCCTCTAGACGTATCCATTTGCCTATCAAATCCTCAAGCTCACATAATGCAGTGTGGCTCAGCTGGCAACATCATGTTCTTTCGTCTCCTCCAGACTCATTTCTCACTAAACTCCTCACCTTGCAGCAGCATGGAGCTGCTCTTCTCTTGATCTTTGTTTCTCATAGAGTTGTCTCCTCTCTTCTTTGTTGGAGCCAAACCTCAAGTAGCAACTGTCGGCTATCTTGTCAGAACTGGGGAAGGGGTACACAGACGTACTCTCAGTACGGGATGGTGTCGAGAATGTCTCTCTCCTGAAGCACACATCACAATCAATTCTAATAAAATAGC
>NW_004524916.1:598743-600414 GCF_000260255.1 Octodon degus
TGTGTGTATGTGTGGCCAGCTCAGCCCACCAGGGGGTGGGGCTGGCTGGCCTGTGGTGCTGGGGGATTGAACCGTGGTCCCTGTGCTTTGCTTAGCTTAGCTTGTTCTAAGTAGGTGCTTTAGACCACTGAGCCATCTCACCAGCCCCGAATATCTTTGTTTTGTGCTTAAAATTTCCACAAGCATTGGCCTTCTCCAAGGCCATGCATATGTATAACTGTTCTGCTTAATGTCAGTGAAAAACATGGCACATGCTAATGAAACAAGGTATAGAGTTCAGGTGTACAAATTATTTAATGAATAACAATAAAATCAACCATATGGAAGTCAAACAATGTCAATGTCAGAGTAACAATCTATATTTTTGCCATTTTAATCGACGGTTATTCAATTATTGGTACAAAATAGTCAAGCACAGGATGACGGTCTTATTGTGGAAGACAATTTCAAAATTGCTGCCCTGTGAGAACTGACTTCATTTATAATTGTTTGCTAGGCAAAATTAACCAAAAAAAAAATTCTCCTGCAAAGGAAATATAGGAGACCTTTTGTGCTTGAAATAGCAACAGAACAATGGAGGGGTGAACAGGGAGAAAGCAAGAAAGATAAAAAGAGAGATGGAGATTCAAGAAGGGGAATGGAAGAAAAAAAAGAGAAGGAGGAAAGGAAGCAAGAAGAGGAAGAACGACAGGGAAGGGGAAAGTGGTGATACAGTAGGTAACGTAACCATAGATATACAGTAGAATGAGGTACTGTGTCAGTCTGGCAGACATAATACCTAGGCCTGAGTATTTAGGAAAAATAAATCTTAACTCTACAGCAGAAATTAATCAATACTTTTAATAATGGCAACAAACATGAACAATGTTTAAGACTAGAATGTCTCCCCCTCTGAAAGACAGTGCAATGATTCATGGAACCAACAAACACCTTTAAGTGCCTTCTCTGCACCATGCAGGAAATGGTAAGCAAGGATGTAATCTCCCCTTTAATTGTATTTATAGTTCAGCCAGAGAGTGAGGGATATGAATTATTTATAATGTTCCAGGCATTGTGCTATGTTTTTTATATCTATTTTCTTCATTTGGTTCTTAAAATAGCTCCACTGTATCGTATTATTTAAGCTGGTGCCATTTTAAGATAAAAAATGAGGCATAGAAGTCATATTTTCAACTCGCCATAGTACAAAATATTTTCTCTATATAGTGAGACCCTGTAGACCCTATACTGAAATACATTTTTTTAAAAAAGTATATGAAGAATGGAAGAGTATCATTGCTCAATGAACCTATGGTTAAGTTCTATGGTGTAGTAAATTTGTTTAAAATATATATGAGGCCAATAGTATTGAAAAAATAACATATTAGATATAAGATGACATATAGATGATAGTTTTCATAAAGAATTCTGAAACAAGTTAATGCTATCATCTCTACCCAATAACCTGCCTCTTCCTTGACAAGAAAACTCAATCACAAATGTCATGTATGACATTTTACATTATGTTCACCACTCTTCCTCCCCATCTGATCAGATAATATAATTTCATATTCTATACTTCCCTTTCACTCCTGCACATGAAGGAAAAATTCCCAAGTGATAATTTTGAAGTGATTTTCAAGAAGCTGTCAATTCTAACTTATAGAGATATAATAGGAACATAAAATTCCA
>NW_004524916.1:601585-611453 GCF_000260255.1 Octodon degus
AAAAAAAAAAAAAAAAGTAAAAGCGAAGGACAACACCTTCATGCAAGGAAATTATAAATGATAATTAAAATGCATAATATTTTTAAATATGACAAGGACATGAGGACACTAAAACACTGAATTAAAGGACATATAAATTAAAAATATTACAAATCACATTATAAATTTACTAAAGCTATTAAAATTTAGCTTGAAGAAATCAGTGTGAAACTAAAATACAACAACAAAACATGAGGAATTGGCGGGAAAACGATTCCCTTAAAAATCTAACAGATAATATAAAACTAATGTCAGAAATCAGAAAAAGGAAATAAAATATCAACAATGTGATGCAAGAAACTATCCCCAAAGTACTAAATTCAGATTGTCTGTAAACAATTAGGCACATTGAAAAGCAAAAAAAAAAAAAAAAAAAAGTTAAGTATCAAGTATAAAAAGAAAATTCTAAAAGCTGTCAGACACAAGAACGTTCACAAATATTAAGACAGAATGAGACTGACGCATACTTAACAATAGCACTGCTAAAGATTAGAAAGCGCATAAATGTCTTCAGAATTCTGAGAACAAAGGGTTTGCACCATAAAATGTTATTGTCACCTGGAATAAGAAATGAAGATGTTTTTAAGAAAGTCTTGTCAAGTTTTCTAAATGCCATTTTATAGGAAGGATTCCAAGAAGGTGATTTTGAAAATGAAGTTAGTCGATAAAATTTTTTTAAAAAGACAATAAAATCTAGAATTCCTCATGACTTGATGTTCCTGGAGCTCTTCCTGCCTCCCGCTGACCCTTGTCTGACCCTACCGTAGCAGAGGGGAAAAAGCACTACCAGATGAGACATCTGCCCAGAAAGCAAATGTTCTTTCTCATAGTGAAAGATCTAAGGTGCAAAGAATCAATAAGGGCAGGAAAGAAAGCATGCTGATAAAGCACTGAATGTATTTGAGCAGTTTAAGATTATATTTATAAAATTTACACTGTATTGGAATATTGGACAAATATAGCAAAACACACATAAAAAATAAACAAATGCAGAAGTAAAAATTAGTTCTATGGAAACAGGATAAAATATTTAAGAATATGCACATGTATGCACATGTGTGTTGTATATGTACAAACATGTATATACCATTGGATATAATTATGAATAATGTAATGAAATTTTAATAAGTGGACTTTTAATCAATTTTTTGAGTTAAAAATTAAATCACATACTTGGTAGAAAAGCTCATTATATTTATATACTATATTTATATATATTTTATGTATTATATTTATATATAACATGAAAATAATTCATAATCCTTAAAACTAATAAATTGAAAGGTGTTAGAATATGCATATTAAGATAGAATAACACAATGTAAAAATTTCAAATATCTAATAAAATGAAATGATATTTTGTAGAACAAGCTGTTTTTGTTCTACATTAATTAGCATTAAAACTTTGTGAATAACATTCTGAAAAAACATTATTTTTAATAATGGAAAATATGCATTTATCTAAAAAGTTGAACCAACTTTCTTCGTAAAAGTCAAAGTCAAATTTCAGTTCAATTTACAAACATCTTTGCATTAAGTAACATTCCTATTGAGAATAGTAGTTAAAATTCCATTACAGTGCAATCGCTACCCACCAAAAAGTGAAAGAAAAGTTAAGACAAAGACAAATTATAAGCTAGATTGAGTAGCCAAGGATGCCCATGGCCAAAATACATAACACATAACATTTACGATATAAAATGCACACAAGGGTAGGATAATGATCCTAAACATAACAGCTAAAACTGTCCATGTTAAACAATTTTCAAAACATAGTCACAACAATCATTTTGCTATTTAAAATACAATAAAAATGTAAAGCAAAAGATGTCTTGATAGAGTGGCAGCAATTTCAATGAATAAAGCCAAAGACAGTCTACATTTTTTCTTGTTCCAGTTATCTAGATGTTTTACACCAAGAGCTGCAATACGCTATTTATTCAAATGACATCATTTTCATTCACCATCATATATTACGGCAATATATAGTCATAGACTTCCTTTCCCAAAATAAAATGAGAATGAAAATTATTTTAGAAGAAATAAAATCTTTCTCATGGTTTGATGATTCTTGTTCATCTTATTTTTTTTTCTTTTTTAAAATTATTTTGTTGTGTGTTTGCATTACATAATAATTATATTTGCTTAAGTTAGTGATAAATGTATGTTTGCTATCTTGATTATTCTGATTTTCTTCCTTGCCACAATCCTGTCCTTGTCCTCCTTGCCATCTTCATTTGAATGTTAATTCTTTATCCTTCCCACCTGCGGAATCTCTGGTAGCATCTCCAGCCACTCCTTAAACAATATTGTATCCTCACTTCACTGCCAGATGCAGCAGCTGGGAGTATCTTTGCCTTTTGATTTCCATCATCTTCTATTGGCTTCATTTGCATACATTAAACCGAATGAGGCCTTTTCTATTTCTCATGTGAACTTTAACCAAATAACTGGAGTGGAATAAAATTCTTCTTTCTTTTCAAGCTCTCATTTCAGTCTCTGCTGTGAAAAATCAGGTGGCTTGGTGTGCATTTCTATGTGTTCATTTGAGGACATCAATCTGTTCTGCAACATGCAAATGAAATTCCCTTAGTGTTGTGAGTTCTTGTGTAGTTCAGAGAGAAGACAATGAAGATTGAATGTAAAACCCTGTCCCTGCAATACTGGGAAATTTATGTTTTTCCTCACATAATTCTTCATATGTCTTGGAACTTGAAAAAATTATCTTTATCAGAAAATCTATTTCAATTTAATCTGTCATATAGAAATGGGAGAAATTTTTTGGACCTGGGATCAAACTTGGGACCTTGCACTTGCCAGGCAAGCACTAATACTGCTAAGTTATTTACTCAGGCCCAGAAATGGGAGAGATTAAAAAATGAATTCAAAATATTTTGTTCTGTAACTCTCCTAAGCAATAGTCTTCTGAATTATTAGGAAAAAAAGAGGGTTGGGGAGATAGCTCAGTAGAATAAGTGCTTGCCTGGCAAGTGCAGGATCCTGAGTTCAATCCCCAGTACCACAAACCACAACAACAACAAAACCCTTTTCACTCATAAATTACTACCTGAGTCATTAAGATAGTTAAATATGACTTTAAAAATCTGGGAATGGTGGCATTCCCCTGCAATGCCCACACTTAGGAGGCTGAATACAAGAGGATCGCTACAAGTCTGATCAGTGTAGTGAGACCCTGAAGACCTTGTATTGAATACATAAAAAAAAAATCCAATGAAAAAACTCACTTTCTATTTTTCATAGCACCTGGATGATTTTGCTTTTCTATAACTTTTTTTTCAGACATTTTGAAGAGGGTATAAGACAATAAAGATCTGGGTTACAGAATTTATTTTCAGCTCTCTCAGTCACCCGCATACCTACCAAATTTTTATTTTTATTTTATTTTTCTCTGTATTTAGGACAGGGTCTACAGGGTCTCACTGCATATATTGAATTCATAGTGATTCTCCTCTCTCTAGCCTCCCAAGTGCTGGGATTACAGGGGCACACTACTGCGCCCAGTCTTAATTGCCATCTCAGCATGCCTCCTGGGTGGGACTGGCATGGCACACCGGGGATCGAAGCCCTACCACTGTGCGCTGCCTAAGTAGGCATTTCAGTCTGCTGAGTTATCAGGCTGGCCCTCCTACCAAATTTTTAAGGTTAGGAATTGGCAAGGACAGAAAGCATCAATAAACTGCTCCATGTACAAAAGTATTTAAGTCCTACAGAGGTCCTGGGCAGTGGTATTATAAGAATTGTCAACTTGTGTGCAGTTAGAATTGTCTATGCAACATCAGAACATGTCCAATTATGGTACAGATAACAAGAGAGGTTTGGGTCACAGAAGGTCCTCAAATATATGACAAGGGCTGGCAAGATAGCTCAGTGGACTAAAGTGCCGGCCTAGGCAAGCTTAGGGGCCCGGGTTTGATCTTGGAACCACAGGCCCCACCAGGCCCTCCCCTGGTGCACTGAGCCAGCCACAGAGACTGGGAGTGGTGGCGCATGCCTGTAATTCCAGTGCTCGGGAGGCTGAAAACAGGAGGATCACTATAAGTCCAAGATGCATAGTGATACCCTTTACCATATACATATACATATACATATACATATACATATAATATCATCTATATGACAAAGTCTTTTAATATACAAAGTAACATATACTACACTCCCTCAGAGTGAGCACTACAGTGTCTGAAGTGAGTTGTTCATGTGTTCATTCTGTAATATTGCTGCCTAGTGTTGGTGTGGATAGGCAAAGGGATGGCAACCTTCATTCTGAAAACAAGTACACATTGGAATGGAAAGTTCGAGGAAACATTCTTGGGCCTGGGGCCATAGATCCCCAGACAAAAATTTGAGGGCTTCTTCCATATACATCATCAATATCTGTATTTGTTCAAAATTAGCAGTCATTAAATGTTTTCTAGGTGTCCATATAGTTCTCAAAATATTTTATAAATGACTTCACATTATTTTACTTGATAAGCAGCACAGAATCACAAAGATGTAAGTGCCTGCCTGGCAGGGGCAAGACCTGAATTTAATCCTGGGTACTAAAAACAAGAGAAAAATATCTCTTTTATACTTCATTTCTCCTAGAAACATTACATTAGGAAATTAAACTTGATGTTTTATATAAGATATTAAAAGGACAGATATATCTAAAACACACTATAGAATAATTTTTAAAATTCACCACATTTCAGGACCTGTGAGATAGCTCAGAGGACTATGAACCTGCTTAGGCAAGTGCAGGGATCAGGGTTGGATCTCCAGCACCACATGTGCTGGCCCTGCACCCAGGCATGCTGAGCTGGCCACCAAGTCTGGATGTGGTGGCGCACCCTGTAATCCCAAACTGGGGAGGCTAAAAACAGGAGGATCACTATGAGTCTGAGCTGTATAGTGAGACCCTGTAACAAATACATCATGGATAGATAAATAAATAAATAAATAGACAAACTACATTTCAAAGGTCAATTCATAGTTTAATTTTGAAGCTTACATTTACAAAGATAATAAGGAAACTATGGTGCCATAAAGGCTTGCTATCACACAAAATAAACAGATTGTGACTCATCCACATGGCTGACACTGACAAAGGATCTACAATCTGAGGTACAGGATCTCAGGAAAAATCCTGAGGGGATTTGACTGACCTTATCAGATCCCAAAGCTACAACTCTTGTTGCATAGGTCCTGCTTTACCTTGGTCTTAACCATCCAGCAGAAGAGTATAAAAATGAAGTATAAGAAGTAAAGCCATGCTGTTATGTTGAGCTGTAGGGGACCCAGGTCAACAATTTCTGACATTGCCAGCAAAGCGGAAGACCCAATACTATTATGGATTACTAGACTCTTTTTGGAATATTTTGCTGAGTTAACACACCTATAATATCCAAATGATGGAACTAAACAAAAAAGAGGATACAGATGAAAGTCCATTTTGTATCTGTGTATTCAGAGTGGTTAGGATAGATCTATAGTTACATTCTCTTAATGAATAGAGCAATTTGTTCTAATAGTGTTTGTAAATAGGGTATCATGTCTGCATCTCGTACAGCAAATAACCATTAGGAAGAGAGTATGCAATGTGTTAATATTGAAACTATTCAATTTGATTTGAAATTGTCTCATTGCTATTTGTCTCTCAATAAAATTATGGAAAAAAATAAACAGATTGTATATTTTGATGTTACAGATGATGATTTTTAATATGTTCAATGATTTATATTAAATCAAAAAATGGTTAGAACAAAGGAAGATAAAAATTACAAATATACTGAAATAGAACAAATTGTACACATACACATGATTCCAAATTACTCTTCAAGTTGTAAACAATGATGAAATAGGTATTAAACAAAGATTTACTCAACATATGGCTAAGATAATTTTCTTAGCACCTATCAGTTAGTGTTTAATGTAATCCACCTAATATGAAGGAGAACTGAATGTTTGAGAAAGCCTAAAGAACTTGGTGCCTCTTGAAAAGACCAGAGTTGGAATTAAGATAAATATAACAGGTTTGTTAAAATGTTTTACTCTATTTTAATATGATGCTACACCAATTTAACACATCAGAAAATTTTACTACTTGTTAGTTCTGTGATTTAAAGCAAATTATTAAGCTTTTAACCAATGTTAATTGACAATACTATGAATTGAACACAAGGAAAGTAGAATTAAATATACATGATGAAAACATTTTGCAGGAAAGGGAAAAACCTCTCATTTCCTTTCTTCAGCACAAACAGACAAATAAATAAAATCATCCAGCTTAAAAGTTACTGTACCATGATTTGAAGACTCAAAAGTAAATGAAAGCCTAGTTCTTACAGATGCAACAATGAATGGGCAATTTGAAGGCAATCAATAAACAAGGATATTCACTACAAGGGTTGTTGAATTTTTTAAAGTTATCGCTACTTCCTCTGTGAATAAGGAAGCAAAAATCATCTTACTTGGAAGATAAATGAATATTAACACCCAAAACAAAGTACTCAGAATTTTAAATGGTGTAGAAATTCAGAGGATTAAAAACTTTTGAGACAGCTTGAAAATTAAGGTGAGCTTCAACGCAATGCACCACTCAAGCATAGTAGCAGTTGATTTCAGATCATGTTGTTTTCCAAGTGTAGGATCCATGAGTAGCCATAGATCCCCTGACCAAAATTTTGAAGTTGAGAGGGATTCTCCCGTACAAATCTGTGTTTGTGTAAGATTAGCAGTCATTAAATGTTTTCTAGGTGTCCATATATGTGACATTTCTCCAAATATTTTAATGAATGACTACATCATTTTACTTGTTGAATGGCACAGAATAACAAGCTGAGCATGGGCAGATGGTGTGCGTGTGGAGAAGCTGAGGAATAGAGAAAATATTTCTTGAATTAATCAAATCATGTCAGATGATGTGAAAAACTTCTCAGTTGCTTCCAACTTTGAATTCATCCTTTGAAGATACTGAATCTATGGTGAAACATCTGTTAAGATTTATCTTCAATTTCTCCACTGACTTCACAGGTGAGTTATGATTTTTCATGTGAAATTTTAGGCTGAGAGTTGTATTACATTACAAACTGTTGACTATTACAGCACCTCTGTTTCAAAATATTTATTACCACTGATGTTTGCAAGACTTCAACACATCACAATGTGTTTTCTCAAAAAATTTATACACTTTCTCAATCTTTCAAACTTTTCATCTCAGTATGAAATATTCCAGGTAAACATACTACTGTTACATTTTCTGCAGTTTCCAGAATTAATGTATTATTAAGTCCTAATTCATGGACATACTCAAAATTTCTACATACTTTCAGTTAACATGAGTTCAGATATATGAATGAATACATTTTGTCTACTTTTCATAATCATTTATATTATATTCACACTAATTGGCATAGGAATATACCTACAAAGTCAAGAACCATAAAGAACTCATAAAATACATCCTCTTGGTTCACTACTGGCTTGTGTTATCAAAAACAACAACAACAACAACAACAACAACAACAACAATAACAACAACAACAAAATCTTAGACCAAAATCTTGTGAAATAATTTCTGTGCAAATACCATAGTTTTCCTTCTAACCAGTGTAGTGCTTGTGTTTCCAATAGAGATTATGAGAAAAGTTGAATTCATCAATAAATCCTGCTTTTACCTTTATGCAAACACATATCTGTTTGACTCCAATAACCTGAAATTGCCCGATGAAGAGAATGCTGGCCCTGGAACATTCACCAAAGATGGAATGCATGACACCTAGTCCGTTAAACTTCACTGTGATATGTTATATCCAGCGAGAGCTGATTTTAAAGGATCTCCATAGGTGAGCTGTCAAATTTGATGGTTATATGATTTCAATCCCAGAAGGGAAATGTCAACAAGGCTAATAAATCTAATAACCCCCACCTGTTCTCTCTGAAAAGTCAGAATGTGAAAAAGCCACCTCTCTCTCACTGTACCTCATGCTGCTGAAGGAGTGACACATCCAGGGCATTCCTGTCCATCCCATTCCCTGATGTATCTGAAGAAATATAAAATAATATGGCATACAATCCATAGCACTGGTTAGAATAACTGTTAATAAAATGTAAGGTAGTAAGTGTTACGAAGAATGTGTACGCTATTGGAGGAAATTAAAGTAATACGGCCTTTATGGAAAACAACACCAAGGTTCCTCAAATAACAGAACCTAGAACTACCATGTGATCTTGCAATGTCACTACTCAGTACATTTCAAAAGAGAATGAAGTCACTGTGTCACAGAGAGGTCTTCATTCACCTTTTCATTGTAGTATTACTTTCAATATGTAGCTAACATATAGAATCAACCAAATTGTTCCACAAGAGATAGACTTAAACAGTGGGATACACACAATATAATACTATTCATTTAGCCTCTGTGGTGGATTAATTCATGGTCCTCTTAGGTGGGAATGCCCAGCTGAGCTGAGTCAGTGTGGTCTTGGGCTTGAACAGCTCTCCAGAGGATGGCTGCCAGTGCATGAAAGGAAAACAGAAAGCAAAGGTGTACACTGCTACTTCCCAGGAGAAGCTTTGCTGGGGCTGGTTTTCCAGACATGAACTCAGATACTCTTGTCCTCAGCTGAGTTCATGTCCTCACTGTCGCTGTGATGGCTGCTGTTCTCTTTGGGAGAGCCTAGTCTTCTTTGTTTTGGATGCTGCTTCCTGGCTTTGGTGCAGATCCTTCAACTTGCTGGCATAGATCCTACAACCTGCCAATACAGACTTTCTAGCCTCTACTTTATAGCCTTTGAGTCTCCTCAGTGTAGGTCCTTGAAAAGGACTTGCATGAGACATTGCTGTGGGCTCTAGGTCTCTAACTGGACTAATGTAGGGTATTGGCAGGGGACCTAGGCCCTTGGATAGATCATTTGGATCTAGAACGTATATAGATTTTTGCTTTCTTCTGCATTTGACCGTTTGGTTAAATACTATAAAATATTAAGATAAAATAGTGTAAGGACTCATTGGAGTCTTGGGTTCCCCAGGGAAAATTGGTGGCAGAATGAGCAAAAGATAGGCAAGAAGACAACAGCTGGGTCAGGTGGTGGTGAGTTGCCTGGTTGGCAAATAATCCAATCCCCCGAGCAACAGGAGGCATGTTCATTTATACCTTTGCAAAGTTAGTATCATGTGACACAAGGTTGCCTTGCGATTAATAGCTGACATTGACCAGGCAGAATGCTTTTCAGAAAAGCCTGAGGTAGCTTGACTGCTTTAGGCACTGTGGCCTCGTGGCTTCAGTTGCTCCTATGTGTCCTGTAGTAAATCTAATTCCTTGAAAACCACGACTACAACAAAATTCCGATGAATAAGGAAGGAATTTAAGACCTCTGTTGTGCAATATGCTGACTGAAGTTAATAACTCCATGTTGCATGGTTGAAAATTGCTAAAATACTAGCAATACTAACGTACTTCACACTAGAAAATATTAGATTTAAATTTTCCTATCAACTAAAAGTATGTGAGTTCATGTACTAAATAGCTTGATTGAAATCCTCTATGATGCATTCATATATCATATTGTATTATTATTTTTAAACATATAAAATTGTTGTCTACTAAAATTTAAGCTTAAAAAATAATGGCTACAAAGCTGTGATAATAAAGACATAGCAGTACTGGCATACATATAAGCCTAGAAATTAATAAAGTTTAGTTAAAAGCCTCAAAATAAATCTTTGTATTTATCACTAATTGATTTTTCATAGAAGTGCTAAGATAATTCCATATCACAAGAATAGTCTTTTAAGCAAATAATTTTGGGGCAATAATATATATTA
>NW_004524916.1:621258-624059 GCF_000260255.1 Octodon degus
GTTTTTTGAAAATAGTAGGTCATGTTTAGAGTTTTCACTTTAACTAACTCTCCATGCTGATATCTGCAATCTAAGTATCTACATCAAGGACAGTATTGTGTAATAAAAAACCACAGTTGAGTAACTCTTATTTTGGTCTTCTAATTGTGTACTGTTTTTAATTTTTTATCCATTATTATTATACTCTCTTTAAAATAAATTTGCAAAAATGTAAATAAGGGCCAACAAGATAGCTCAGCAGACTCAGCGCCTGCTTTTGGGAAGCTCAGAGATCAGGGTCTGATACCAGTCCAGCATGCCAAGCTGGGCCCACCCCAGGGTTTGCTGAACTAGGGGAGTCCAGGTATGGTGGTACAGTCCTGTAATCCCAGCATTGGAGAGGCTAAAAACAGAAAGATCAATACAAGTCAGAGCTGTGTAGTGAGACCCTGTACCAAATACATAATGAAAAAGAAAGGAATAAATTAAGGTTTATTGAAAGCAAGCATTAATAATCAATTATTTGTTCAGTCTTGCATAACTCTGTTAGTCTGAGCCACAGGTTTGATGATAATAATAGATAATATCACAACCATTGTTATATTGCTATTCTTGTTTTGAAAATCTGTAACATATGTATTGTTGTATTTACCCTGTTTCTTCTTTGTTTCCCTCATTTATTTTTGCTTTTGTTTTTACTCTTCTATATAAAATAAAATAAATTTTAAAAATATTCTTATTTCTGTTATTAATGGTGTCAGTGTTTTGTTTGTTTTGTTAAAGTGGCGGCAAAAATATCAGCAAGAAAACTGGAATGTAATCCTGAGTTTGAGACTTCGAGAATAGAAACTATGACACCCTCAAATAAATGCAAGCAAATGTATAGAAACCATATTTAGTATGATTTTCCTAGTTAATGAAAATGGTAAACCTTTATCCGAAAGAAGCTAATTTTCACATTTATTTATTTTACAAAAAAATTAATAAAACTTCACTGGGGATGATGCTCAACTATTAAGCAATTGTCTACTATGAACAAGGTTTAACTTTCAGTATTGCTTTAAAAATGAGAGAGAGAGAGAGAGAGAGAGAGAGAGAGAGAGAGAGAGAGAGAGAGAGAACAGTGATGGGGTGGGAAATAAAAGAAAGTAAAGCAAAACCTTATCAAAGAACTTTAAAATTTGCACAAAGTATCTTCCAACATATTTAAAAAAATTTTTGCTATAAGCCTGACTGCATATATGAAGTGTACCAAAACATATTTATCTAAAGAACATGTAGTACACATAGCCTACTAAAAGATATCTAATTTCAGTGCATTTTTAGAACTGGTTACCCCTTGGCTTACCCCTTACTGACATGAAATGTGTCACAATTAGCATTCCATGATGGATTATTTTTAGGAGATCTGTATTTCTAGCCCTATTTTTTTTCTATTTACAAATTGAAATTAAGCTATAACCTGCCATCAGCCTTTTGTTCATCTGCACTAATGGTAGCCACATTGTTGATTGTGGCTTACTAATCTGAGTAACACCTTTGCTGTATAAGATCATTGAGATGATGGATTTTGATGTGCTGCACATAGTAGTGAGGTTGGTCACACAAACACCATTCGTATTTCTCCACAATTTCCTTATTGTTTTCAATTATGATTGCTTTCTTTACTTTCCTTTTGTTACAGTTTGTGCCTAGTTGTTCCCCCAAAGCCTCATGCAGTCATGGGGAAGTTTCTGGAGCTTGTGACTGATTACTGTGGCTGTGGATGCTGCACATGCCCTGGGCAGGTAATTTTCATTACAATGTAAGAAGGGGAGAGAGGTTAGCTAGCTGCCTGAGCTGAGGCCACTCCCTTTTCTCTCTGCTCTTTGACGCTGCCATGAAAGTTTGCTCTCTGCCCTGTGCCTCTGTCCTCGGAGCCAGCTGAGTATGGACTGAAACTTCCAGTAACTGTGAGCTAAATAAACCTTTCCTTCATTTTGAGTGTCGGGTGTGTGTCTCAGCAATGAGAGAAAAGCACCTGAGACGCCCTTCCTTCCTTAGCTTCTTTTCTATCTGTCTGGAGCTATTTTGATAGCAGCAATAATAACAATTATGTAAATCACTGATTGTAAATACAGTCACAAACAGTAATGTCTGGGTTCATACTGTTGCGTCTGCTTCCATTCACTTTTTTAGTGTCACAAGTCTTACTTACAACACAACCACACACATGGCTGACTTTAGAGTCATCACTCAAGACTGTGGTTGAAATTTCAAGCTAACATTCAAATCTCAACACAGGTTATTCATCTGTTAGGTGGGCTATAACTTGAATGTCCATTAAACTACAAAATTACATTAAAAGTGTGCTATTCAAACACACTTCCTTCTGTCTTTCTTCATGTAGATTTAATGAATCTTGACATCAGCATTGGCACAAGGAACTATGTCAGTAATAAGGGATTATTAATTGTAATGTCTGAGTAGTAAAGGCTGCTATCATAATATTAACAATATTGAATATTTATAAAAGTAAAGGGGTTATAAATTTTAAGAATTAAGTAAGAAAAGATCCTGTAATTATGTCAATGAAAAGGAAAATAGAAGCACCTGACAGGGTACATAGGATCTGAAAGGTACAATGTGTACTGTGAAAGGGACAGAAATTGTTCTAAGGGAAGAAACAGCTGGGAAGAAGGAAAGGAAGAAAGAAAGAAAGAAAGAAAGAAAGAAAGAAAGAAAGAAAGAAAGAAAGAAAGAAAGAAAGAAAGAAAGAAAGAAGGAGGGAAGAGAAAAGGGAAGAGAAAATGAAATACATATGTATGTTTATACATAGGACA
>NW_004524916.1:624159-624713 GCF_000260255.1 Octodon degus
GCCATAATCAAAATAGGAGAATAGAACTGGGTAGGTAGCTCAGTGGTCTAAGAGCCTGCCTGGTAAGTGCAAGGATCCAGATTCAATCCCCGGTACTACATAGAGTGCTGGTCCCACGCTGAGCCATCAACAGAAACTGGGCATGATGGTGCACACCTGTATTCCCAGCACTGGGGAGGCTGAGACAGCAAGATCACTATGAGTCCGAGTTGTGGAGAGAGACCCTGTACAGAATAAATAAATAAATAAATAAATAAATAAATAAAAATAATTCAGCTAATTTGAGCTTCACCAAAAGTAAACTAATTTGTCTTTTAAATTACATAATCCAGAATTTGAAAAGGGCTTCTAGGGTTGGAGAAATATTTCCAAATCATGTGTTGACAAGTGACGCATGTTGTCAATTTCTTGAGTTCACAACACTGAGTTATATTATAGTAGCAATTCCATTTCTAGGTGTATATCCAAGAGAAATGAAAGAATCTTTACACATGAGTGGTAATAGCAGCTTTTTTCATAATTTCATAAAAGGGAGACAACCTACATTTCATCAA
>NW_004524916.1:624813-627744 GCF_000260255.1 Octodon degus
AAGAAACAGCTGGGAAGAAGGAAAGGAAGAAAGAAAGAAAGAAAGAAAGAAAGAAAGAAAGAAAGAAAGAAAGAAAGAAAGAAAGAAAGAAAGAAGGAGGGAAGAGAAAATGAAATACATATGTATGTTTATACATAGGACAGCTTGGGTAATTGTACTGCTGATCCTGGTGGTTTATTGAAAGGAGCAGTTAATGTTGAAATATTTTTCTCTCTTTTAAATTTTTTTTTATATTTTTTAACAATTTACAGGCTTATATCTGCTAATCTGAACCACTAATTTGAAGACCATATGCAATTTAACAACCACTGTTTAATTCCTATAATTTTGTTTAGTGAAATTCTATATGGCTTCTCTCTCTTTCTCTCTCTCTCTCTCTCTCTCTCTCTCTCTCTCTCTCTCTCTCCCTCTCTCTCTCTCTCTTCTATTTTTGGTATTCTCTTTAAAAATAAAAAATGAAAAAAGTACCATATCAATATCAATACTTAGACATTTCTTACATACTGTAGAGAAATAGCTAATGAAATTATAGGAATCATGTTGTTTAAGCTACAGAATAACTTTGTATACAGATATTTTGTTATTTTCATTTAGTTCTGCACATGAACATTTGTACATACAGAGATTTAGAAAATTCATACTTGCTTTCCTCTTGATGTTCCTCTGCATCATAAAACTTGTCTTCTCTACGTAAATCTTTCTTAGAAGAGAAGGCATAATCTTTCAAACACCTTAAATACCACCATTTCTAACTAAATTAGCTCTGTTCCACACTTAGAGACATTAATCACCTGGGATCCATACAGGAAGTGGCAAATCAATCAATTCATGTATCTCACTGCAAGTATTGAACTTTTAGAATTTTGATTTTGAGTGACAAGAGCTAAGGGAAAAAGGTCATGGCTAGAAAAAAGTTTCTAAATTGACATTTGCACCACTAATAGCATTACTTATAAAGTGTAGTTTTACCGTACTTTAGTCTTACAAAAAGATTACACAATATACCAGGATGTAGGTAATAGAAAAGGATTTAAGTGATGTAATTACATTATATAATTTAAAAGCAGTTCACACTAAAGAATACAGCATTATATAAACAAACAAACAAAAAATAGATAACCACAAACAACAAAAAATACATGAACTCCACCTATGAGAAAGAAAACAAAGAACAGATGTTTGCGTGCTAGGAATATCTTTCTCTGGAACTATTTGAAATGATATCTACATGTATTTTGCTTTGAATTAATTACGGTTGAAAGGCTAGTACATCCTTTTTTCCTTCATTCAGTTCACTCATAAAAGAAATGTTTACTGCACACTCAGTGTCTGTCAGGTCCACGTCAAGAGCTGTCAGATCTTGGGAGAGAAAAACAACTGTGTTCCTTCTCAAATGCTTACTGTCTAATGAGAATTGGTAGGTATTATGTGTTCCTTTAAAAGGGCCATAATCAGTGATTCAAATAAGAGTTAAGATATACATTAGTCGATAAATGGATAAAGAATATATGAACTGTAGTTAGCTATAGGAAAGGTTGAATTTTTGTCTTTTGTAGCAATATGGATGTAAATGGAGGACAATATGGTAAATAACTAAAGCACAAAAAATGTGAATATCATTTGTGTTCACTTTCAGAAGATAAAAAATATTAGTCATGTATAGGTAAAGGACAGAGTAGAGGTCAGTTGAAGCTAGGGAAGTTAGGGACAATATGAATAGACATAGAGTAGATCAAGGGTACAGTTGATGTTCTACAGAAAGATAACTATGGACAATGAAATGTATGCTTCAAAATAACTAGAGTATTTAAATACTGAATTATGGCAAGTTTCCTATTTCAGGGGATGCAAACAATGATTACCCCAATTTGATCAACACACAGTATATATGAGTAGGAAATTATGATATCATTCCCTATTGAACATAAATGTAATGTGCCAATTAAGACATAAGCATGAAAAAATAAAAATAAGTAGAAACTGAATGAAACTGAATAATGCACCAGATATTCTAACTAAACAATGAGAAATATTACTAGTGACACAGAAAGAATAAACATACGTGAATTCCCCAGCCCATCAAAATTACAATTTTTATAATTATTAATATTAATATGTATGAAGTAGAAAAGATCATTTTCAAAAGAAAATGATCATGAACAAGAAATAAAAACTCTGGCAGTCCACAAAGAAGCATGAGCAGGTAACACAGATGAAAGAAACCCTGACACTCAAACTGATCAGTTTCCTCTCTGCAAAAATCAGAGAAGTTTAATTTGGCTTTACCTTCAGTTAGGATACAGATCGTCCAATACCCAATTCATCTTTATTGTCCAAATTCAATGCATGGATATCCCTCTTGTTTAATTCCATTCTAAAGCAACGGTGTAGGAAGGCAAATGCTGTGCACCAACAATCCCGGCCTGGAAGGGTATTCTTCACCTTGAACAACTGGCCAGAATCTCCTGTTTTAAATACTGGACTCACATAAATTATGCTAATGTTGTAGTCAGCTAAATTAGATAGAAATATTATAGGCAGTCAGATAGGGCCAGGCCCTCAAGGAGACAATATGGAAGACAAGATGAATCTGCAACTTTGGAAGAGAGAGACACTCCAGCTTTGGCTAGACCTCAAGACAAAAGAGCAAACAAACACAGCCACATAATTCCCTAGGGATGGACATCAGGGGTTGACATTCTAAATAGTTATCAATCACCTCGAAAGAGCCCCAAATGGGGGCTGGAGAGATGGCTCAGTAGAATAAGCACTTCCCTGGCAAGCACAAGGTCCTGAGTATAAGTCCCAGTTCTAAAAAAAAAAAAAAAAAAAGTCACAAATGAGTCACTAACCCAATCCCCAACAGGATGAGACCCTGTCCCTTATTCATACCTGCTTGCTATGTGGCTCATTTTCTCATTTCATACTGGA
>NW_004524916.1:627844-632922 GCF_000260255.1 Octodon degus
TTTACTTTTTGGCATACAAAATATGTAGCAAAGATCTAACTGACTCCATCATCTTTCTATCTGTCTGTCTGTCTGTCTGTCTGTCTGTCTGTCTGTCTGTATCTCTGTCTCTCAAACACACACACACAAACATACACAAACACATGCCAAGCAATATTAGTGAGTTCAGAGCACTGATCATAAGATCTAATTCTACAGCTTTAGTAAACTAGAGGTCCTAGAATTCCCACTGGACCTTCCATTAGCTCTGTTTCACTAATTTGCTATGCTTCTGTTCTTTGATAAAACATTTCTAAAGATATGGCACATGATATAGATTCAGTATTAGCTCACGTTTGTTATTGGTGTGTCTAGTAAAATATTAGCATTACAACAGTTGTATATCATTTACAATTTGTACTAAAATACTTGCACATATATGCACAATTGGATATCAAAAATGTCACTCTCCTATCCAAGATTTAGAAAGGCAATATCTGGTGTTGCCATTTCTCCTTTACTAATGCTTATTACACAAAATTGATTTGATGGAGTCCATCTATGAGCAAATTTTTTTCGTACTATAAATTTAGGGAGATTGATTTCTCAGTCTATTTTCCCCTGGCAGCCACAAAGTGCAAATAGGATTCATGCATAAAAAAGATCCTATAGAAATAAGCCTGAAAAGTCTATGACTAGATAGATAGAACAGAAACTAGGAAGCCTAAAATAAAAACAGTGTTAAAAATGAGGAGGAAGGAAAGAAGTGACGGGGGAAGACTTTAGCATTGGTCTCAGTACAGTGGTGGAGCATCACTACTGTTTAATTATTAAAAACATAGATACCTGCACTTGGAGATCAAGCTGCAATCAAGGGAAATTAGGCCAAACTATCAGCTCCATTTCTTTGACTGAATTACTCAATATTGTTCAGTTTTTCAATGTTATTTGTTTTGTTGGATGCTTATGGGTATGGAAAGGCCTTAGTGAAGATCTCATTCAGCAAGTTCTTCAACAATTCCTTGCATTTCATTTAACACTTCTTCTAGTAATCAAAATCATTTGGAAACAAAGCGTCCTCAAAATGTAAGGACTATTCATCAAAAAGGATATTTTAACTGAAAGTTAAAATAAGGTAATTCTACAGGGAGAACATTGGAAGTCTCATAAACATATATTATTACAGACATAAATATGTATCTGCATGCACTTGTCACTGAAATTTTGTGCCAAGTACTGTTTCCATAATATTTAATGACAGCAGAAAGACAAATACCAATAATAAAAAATATAAATAGATGTATAACTTAAAGGAGACACAATTTCTCCAGGATACTTCATCTCCAAAATCTCAGCATTCAGCATGAATATTTATAGCTATACGCCATAAAGACTGAGAAACATATAGAGGTAAACCTATCAATCGAAAAGTAGATTTCCAGACATACACTTGAAAGTGTGAAGAGGTAACACTGAAGTTTTTCATGCAATGAACTTAAAAGAAATTTCCAGCCCAGATCACTATAGACTGCAAAATTATCCTGCAAACTTTATGGAGAAATAAAAACATTTTGAAACAAGGGAAATCTATATATTCATGACAACCAAATTTAGGGAGAAATAAAGATTTTCTGAAGCAAAGAAAATTTCTAAATCCACGACCACCAAGCCAGAACTGTGGAAGATGTTCAAAAGACTCATAGAAAGAGACGGTGAGACCAGCACCATCAGAGATGCCACAAGAAAAATATATCTAACGGGGAGAGTAAAAAAGAGAAGCAGTGGAATAAGAAAAATAATACAATGATAGTGTCATAATGACACTCTATGCAGATGGTTTTAATTTTGATTAAAAGATACAGACTATCACAATTTTTAAAAATCTTCCTATTTCTGTTGTTTATAGTATCAGTGTTTTGTTTGTTTTCTTATAGTGGCAGGAAAAGATCAAAAAGTATGACAACCTCAAGATAAAGCCCCCAAACAGGAGGAAACTATAAAGATCAGAGCAGAAATTAATACAATTGAGGGCTGGTCAGATGGCTTGGCAGACGCAGAGGCTGGTGATTCAACCCCTGACCTGCTATGCTGGCCTCACCCCCAGGGCACTAGGAGCCAGAGATTGAGACTGGGCACAATGGTGCACCCATGTAATCCCAGCACTCAGAAGGCTGAAAAACAGGAAAGATCACTACAAGTCTAATCTGTGTAGTGAGATCCTGAAGACCCTGTAGATCCTGTACTAAATACATTTAAAAAGAGAAATGAACACAATTGAGGAAAAAGAAAATAATACAAAGACTCAATGAATCAAAAACCTGGCTCTATGAAATGTTAAATAAAATTGATAAAGCCCTAGCCAACCTTATATAAAAGAGGAAAGAGAAAGCTCAAATCTAAGCAATAAGGAATGAAAAGGGTGAATTGACTAAAGATCTTGTAGAAATTCAGATCATTAACAACTATTTTAAAAATCTTTACTTTCACAGAATCCAATGCACAGAATAAATAGACAGATTCCTAAATAGATACAAATTACCAAAACTGAATCAAAAAGACATAAAAACTTTGAAAAATTCAGTATCAGCCAACGAAATTGAAAATGTAAAAAAAAAAAAAAACAAAAACAAAACAAAACAAAACAAAAAAAAACTTATCAATAAAGAAAAGCTCAGCTCTTGTTAGATTCAGCTTCTCCTAAATTCCACAAGAAATTTCTTTCTTATTTTTTTTCTTTTGGTGGAACCGGGGATTGAACTCCGGTCCTTCCACTTGCCAGGCAAGCACTTATCCTACTGAGCCATCTCCCTGCCCCTTTCTTTCTTTCTTTCTTTCTTTCTTTCTTTCTTTCTTTCTTTCTTTCTTTCTTTCTTTCTTTCTTTCTTTCTAAGAAATTTAGAGATAATTTAATCCCAGTACCTCCGAAACTCTTCAATGAAATTGAAAAGGAAGCAATACTCCCCAAATCATTCCTTGAGGCAAGTATTATACTAATATCAAAACTGGAAAAAGACACACAATAAAAGAGAGTTACAGGCCAGTCTCCCTCAGAGAGAGAGAGAGAGAGAGAGAGAGAGAGAGAGAGAGAGAGAGAGAGAACATAAAAATGCTCAATAAAAGTACTAGCAAATAGAATACAACAAATCATTAGGAAGATTATACACCATAATCAGATTGCATTCATCCCAAGGATACAAGGAGGTTCAACACATGCAAATTTATGAGTGTAATATGCTATATCAGTAAACCAAAACCAAAACCATATGATCACCTAAAGAGATGAAGAAAAAGCTTTTGACAAAGTACAACATTCATTCATGATTAAAGAAAGCCCTATGGAAAATTTTAATAGATGGTCTGTACCACAATCAGTTAAAAGCCAACTATGATAAACAAATAGCTAGCATCAATCTAAATGATGATAGACTAAAAATTTTTACTCTGGGCAGGGGAGATGGCTCAGTAGAATAAGTGCTTCCCTGGCAAGCACAAGGGTCTGAGTTCAATCCCCGGTTCTGCAAAAAAAAAAAAAAAAAAAAAGAACAACAAAAAAAAAAACTTTTACTCTAAAATCAGGTACAAGACAAATATATCCTCTATCACCACTCCTATTCAACATAGTTCTGGAATAATAGCTAGAGGCATTAGACAAGAAAGAGAAATAAAAGGAATATGAATGGTTAAAGAAGTTAAACAATCATTATTTTCAGATGACATGATGCTCTACTCAGAAGACCCAAAAATATTCACCAAGAAGCTCCTAGAATTAATACACAATTCAGTGTTATAGCAGACTACAAAGTCAAAACCCAAACAGCAATAGCATTCCCCTACACAGACAACAAACATGCTAGAAGAAAAATTAGAGAAAAACAGCCCTCATAATAGCATCTGAAAAATGAAATACTTAGGGATTAATCTAACAAAGGAAGTAAAAAGATCTATACAATTAAAAATTACAATATTGTAAAAATGATATTGAAGAGGATTTGAGAAAATGGAAAGATATTCCTTGCTCCTGGAAAGGAAGAACCAACATACTGAAATTTTGGCCATACTCCCAAAACTGTTACATAGATTTAATGCAATCCCTATCATAATATCATCAACATAGCACACACATCTAGAGAAAACATCTCTAAAATTTATTTAGAACCAGAAAAGACCTAGACTAGCAACAGAATTTCTGGGCAACAAAGGCAAGGCTGGAGGCATTACAATCCCTGACTTGAAATTATACTACAAAGCTACTGTGATAAAGTTAGCACTGTACTGGCAAAAATCCAGACCCAACGATCAGTGGGATAGATTCTTGCAGATACAACTATAAACACACTCAGCCACCTTCTCTTTGATGAAGGGGCCAAATATTTACATTGGATGAAAAATAGCTTCTCTAAAAATGGTTCTTGAAAAACTACCTCACCACATGCCAAAAACTAAAATTAGGCCTTGGTCTATCACCAGGCACTAAACTACATTTTAAATGGATTAAAGATATAAATAGTCAAACTGAAACACTGAATCTACTAGAAGCCAAAGTAGTTGGAAATTTTGAAGACTTAGGGGTCGGCAGAGAGTTCATGAACAAAAACCAAACTTCATGGGGAATGCTCCTAAAATCTACAGCTGGGATCTCATTTTATTGAGAAATTTCTATATGTCAAAAGAAATTACTAACAGAGTAAAAAGACAACACATAAAAAGCAAAAATTATCTTAACCAATGTTCACTGAGATGGAAGGCTTCTACCTAGAAGATATAAAGAATTGAAAATCAGGCCCCTAAAATATAAAGACCCATTTGATTAATGGATGTCTGAGATACACACTTCTCAGAGGAATAAATACAAATGGCAAGCCTGACCAAATAGCTCAGAGGATTAATGTGCCTGCAAGCAGGCACAGGGGCTGGGGGTCCAATCCTCAGGTCTGCCATGCCAGGCCCCGCCACCCAGGTCATGCTGAGATGGCAATTGAGACTGGGCATGGCATGGTGGCACAGACCTGTAATCTCAGCACTTGGAGGCTGTAAACAGGAGAATCACTGAGTCTGATTTAGTGGTGAGACCCTGAACATACTATAGACTATAGAACATA
>NW_004524916.1:640762-661163 GCF_000260255.1 Octodon degus
CAGGTCCCCCTTTTGTCCCTCTCTTGTACAGAAGCTTTCTTTCCCCCAATAAATATTCTGCTCTTAACCTCCATTTGTTCCTAAAATTCTTTCTTCGATTCTAGAGAACATGAACTTGTCCCAGGTATCTTTCAGGTTTTGAGCTTCTTTTCCCTGTATCACTAAGAGTGATCTTTCTTTGTGCTGTTGTTTATGCAAGATTCTCTGTAATTTTTTGTGCCACAACCCCTGTATATTAGATGATGAACATTAAAAACTATCATAATTTTTTAAAATTGTCTTTTCCTTTTTAAAATTATCTTTTCTGCTTCATACATATTAATATTAATAAATATACAAAAATTTTGATGGGCATGGTGTGCCTGCCTACAATCCCATCTCCTTGAGAGGCTAAAGCCAAGCCAGTCTGACTACATGAAAGAAAATTGTCTTAAAATAAAGTACAATTAATAAGCCTGAGGATGAACCTGAGCCACACAGCAACCTTGGGTTCTGTAAAATATTGAAAACAAAAATACGTCTGTATAATACAAACTCTGGGTGAGACAGCATAAGAGTCAGGACATCTGGATCAAACCCAATGCAACAGAAAATGTATCTCCCTTAAAATTGCAATGTACTGACATTAAGGATAAATGTAAGTGCATAGCAGTAATTTCATAAGATATTTGCTGGAATATAAATGACAAGAAATAGTGTAGAATTTTACTATGAAAGCGGATGAAGAAAGGAGTATGTTTCATTTGGGAAAGAGAAAAAAGAAAAAGACACATTAGAAATGGAACATTTAACTTCTTCTGCTATTGTATTCTGGAGTAAAGTCGTATTCAGATTGAAATGTTTAAACAAAAAAAATAAAGGAAAATGAAAGAGAGTGTCTGGGGTTTATAAATGAGTTCAACTTTCATGGGCTTAATAAGTTATATCACAGAGTACTTGGAAAACATTGCAATATTAATTACCATGGGGGAAAGGGCAGATGCTGTTTTATTAACTTCCTCATTGTAGGACTCAGTACCCAACCATCACAAATGCAAGGAAGAAAAGATTTTTGGGTCACAGTTTATAGAGGCTTCACAATTTATAGGGCTCCCAGGTCAGGCAGCTTGGTGGAAGGCCTTGACAAGGGAGAAACACTTTCATGACACAGAGAGGGTGTGCCAGTGGAGGAGGGGAGAAAGACTCTGCCAGTCACCACCCCCAGTCACCCATGTCCTCCAAGGAGTCTTTACTTCCTATCCTGACATCATATATACTTGGAAGCTCTGCAGTGATACTCATCCACCTAGCTCATCACACAGCCATGATGCAATCTCCTCTCAAAAATCCCACCTGTGGGATATGACTCTCTGGGTAGATAGTTAGATACAAATTATAAGAAATGCACTGTAATAAGCATAGAAGTAATTTGGGTAAGTCATTTTTCTAAAGGGGAGCTTGTGTGTACGTAAGGAAAACTAGTGAATATGAAAGATTTAACGTAATATTAAGGCAAGAGATTAGGACACAGCAGCGAGGCTGGAAAACAGGGTAAAACCTGTTAATTCCAAAGATCCAGCTCAGAGGCTGGACAACAGCTCATGACTTGATAGTCATAGCTGTGATACTTGTCAGAACAAAGTCCCACAACCCAGATCTATGGAAATATTGCCAGCCCTCGATATTTAGTGATTCTCCCAACTTGTTTCAATCAAATCAGAACTGACTTCTTACTGGTCCCTTTCACCAAAGCATTTAGCAATGCTTGCACTCTGTGTGTGTGTGTGTGTGTGTGTGTGTGTGTGTGTGTGTGTGTGTGTAAAAAGTAGAGGGGTCGAGGAATATGAAAGTATGGAACAGTTTAAGAGAGAAAAATTTTTTTCTGAATTATCCTGTTTATTTCTTTGTATAGATGAGTGTATTAGTTATTTCTCTCACGGATGAGACAAAAGACCCAATAGCCAAAGTCAAAAGGGGAAGTACTTATTTGGATTGCAGTTCACTGAGTTATCAGCCTCTTGTTGCAGGCTCTGAGGCACAGTGGCACATGGCAGAGAGGAATCACAGAGAAGAGCAACCATTCAGTACCGGCATAGACAGCAAAAGCAAGAGGGCAGGACAGCCTCTTTCTTATGCTGTAGCCATGCTGCTGGGATTAGAGAGATGCCAAGCCAATAGATGGACTGATTGAGTAATCATACATAATTACTTCCAGCACCACATAGTCTAGAGTCAGCCACCTCTGTAAGCCCCACCTGTGACTGTTTTGGGGGTGCATCTAGACCCAAACTATAACCAGATTAAAGATGTCACCATATTAGACTCCATATTCCCACGGAGTGTGAATGTACAAATTTTACTGGCTCTGTTTTGTAGACCACTATTTATTTTTCTTTTTTATATTTTAGGGAAGGGCCTACAGGGTGTTCAGGGTCTCACTACTAGATCAGATTGTAGTGATCCACCTGTTTATAGCCTCCCAAGAGCTGGGACTACAGGTGCACCCCACCACTCCCAGTCTCAATCATCATCTCAGCGCGCCCCAGGGCTGACATGGCAGGCCTGGGGATCAAACCTTGGCCCCTCCTCCTGCTTGCAGGTGCTTTAATCCGCTGAACTTTTTGGCCAGCCCAGACCACATTAAATATTCACCACACCAGAACTAAAATAGACCTACTGCTTACACTTAGTTGTAGTATACTTTTGTTCTTCATTTATGTAAATAGATGAGACATCAACCATTTTCTGAAATTTCATTGTGAAATGAACACAAAATGAATTTATAAATCTCAGCGTTTCTAATTTCAATTGATGTGGAACTGGTAAATTGTTGACTACTTCACTGACCATTCTCACATGTTGATATGTAAGATGTGTCCATTGAGTTAATGGTCTAAAATCACAGAGCTTCATTTTCTTCCATTCCATTAAAAACATGCATTAAAATATTCAAGGCAAGTTCAGAAAATGTGTGAGTTATATGAATCTGGAAGGCATTTTGTCAGAATCATGTTCCAAGACTTTGACAAGCTCAAATGATGGGCCAAATTTAACAAGACAGATTTAATCAAAATAATTATTAGGTTACTCAAGAGATATCTCATGTCCAAAAATCCTAATTGCACACAAGTGATTAGAAAGAAATGTGGCTTAAAAGCAAAACAAAAAAGACAGAAAATTATAAAACAGCTCAAAAATTCAATTGATGTTCACACAATATTAGTTTGCAATGTTGTGAGGTAAAAATAACAACAAATTTCACTTTTTATTGATTAAAAATACCTGTAACTTGACAATTCTACTGTTGACATTTATGGTCAAATCATACCTACATCATTATATTTAGTTACAAGTCTTCCATTTTAAGAATTATTTTATACAAAAGGATGACCCCACCAGATAGATGTTATAATTTAATATGGTTATAAGTCATAACTCTTTTTAATTTGTAGAGAAGTGCCAGATTCAGTGCAGGACTTTATGTGAAACAATACTAATGATAAGCAAATTTAAAAGGGAAAATTTCCTCAAAATTGAAAAGAAATGGCTTGTTGACATTTATAAATTTGAAAGATAATGAGTAGGTATTAATAAAATCCTCACTATGTGCCATATGCTATGTCATTGAATTTCAAAATAGTTTTACTTTTTGTTTATATTATAGGGAGAGGGAATATTTAATTTAGTTTTCCCATCCAGATCTGACCATATCTAAATCATTTTAGAATCCCAATTAGCCTTTTACTTATTATAGAAAAATTTTCTCTCCGAAGGACTCAAAGGTGAAATGAGCCTGCCTGAAAGGCAACCTGGTTCCAAATGCTAGAAATGTTTAGCCGCGAGTGGAACACTGGCTGTCCAATGAATTCTAAGTGTCCTGCTAAATTATCATTTCTGTGAAGGAATGGTTCCCTTAGTTCAGTTTGCTAAAAACAATACCATGTATCTTTAAGGATTTATGAATCTATGACCTGAGAAAGTGTCCAATTCAACCAAGTAAATATCTAGAATGAAAACTTGCACAACTGCTTACTCAATAGAAACTGAGATTACAAAGAAAAAAAAATATATATCCTGGTATTATATTTACCTTAATGTATAAATTCTTTATTAGAATTCCATAAGATGGGTATTACAAAGAAATTAACAGAAACATATATGCAATGAATTACTAAGAGCATCCAAGGATACTACTTCTTACAATTATCTGTCATAGTAATCAGAAACAAATAAAAGTAAATGAAACAAAACTAATTTCTCATTGGGGGTATAGCTCACTGGCACAAGTGCCTGCCTGGTAAGTGTGAGGTCATTTGGGGTTAGTGCTAAGAATATTGTTTCGTGTTTAGCTTAAATTTGTTTTCTAATTATTTTACTTACTTTGCCACGTGACAAAGAACAAAGGTTCTGCAACTGATCCTCATATGGGACACAGGCATGATTTCTGCCACCCTATCTTGTTCAAATCTAATGAGAAAGGCTATACAACACTATGCAGGATCTTACAGCGAGTTACATATTCTACTGTACGATAGCGAATTACCAACAGAAAGAAAACAAAGCACACAGAAGGACTTTACCTGGGAGGTGACACATAAGACTCAGTAAATCGATGTTGCGTATACTGTGATTACACACAAGAGAAACGGGGCCCAGTAGCTGGGAGAAGGAACGCCAGACAGTGTCCTGGGACAAGGTCCAATGAAACTTTAGTTTGTGGCAATTGAAAGAGACTTTTACCAACGAAGGTGAATTTAGCAACCAGCAGGGAGCTCATGCAGAATAGGAAGGAGGAAGTGTGAATACGAAGCATTACAGAACATGGAGTCAAGCACCTGAGCAAGCCGTGGAAATCATATCGTTCAGTAGTAGAAGAATGTAAGTACAGTACGGGGCAGATGCCTGCAGAGACCGGAAAAGCCTAGGCAAAGTGTGGAAAGTTAAGTTGGAATCTGTCTGACCACGTCGTCTTACACATGGTCCCAGGCATGAGAATGGCACTTGATCTCTCAGTGTGGGAGGGAGCATGAGGGGGAGGTAGGAACAGCGGAAGGGCCAGCAGGAGCAAGACGGGACGTTGTGTGCGCTACCGCAGTTGGTGTGAGGGACACTGAGAGACAGCACTTAAATCGTTGTCGGAAAGGAAAAGAGAATAACAGGTGGAAGATGCAAACAGATTTGAACATGTGGCCTATGCACTGCAAATGAAGGATGGTGATACTGAACAGCACGAAAGCGGATGAAGCAATTGGTTGTGTAACTTAATAGCACTCTCAACACAGGTGAACTCATATATCCTTGGAGGAAAAATGCACGAGTTTAGTCTTTGAGTCAGAGGTGGCTTTTCCTTCATTAGAGACTTGAATCTGGGAAGTAGAAATCTGGCACTCCGTGGGCAGACAAAACCAATAGTTTTGAGCTCCTGGTTGAGAACTGAAAGCGATGTAAATTTCTCACTCTCCGAGGGCGAATAACTGAATAAGAATGCCAGGAACTCTGCTAAACCAGTGTGAGTGTAGGCACTGAGACAGAGACATGCTGAGGCATCGCAATGCGTGTTCCACAGGACAGGAGGTCACTAATTCTTAAAACCTTTTGACACAGATTATGGCACTTCAATACCGCCAAAAAAAGAGCAAGTTTTTATTTAAACTCATATTGAAACACTACGACGGAGAATTTTGCTAAGATTCAGACCTACCTCAGCGTTAGTGTGGAGGTATCAACATTAAATTGCTACCAAATTTAGGTGAAGAATTTTCTGTGCTGAGATTTAGGCAGAAGTTGATAAAATTTTTTGGACAGCTTTTTTTTTCCCCCTCCATTTTACAAGTGAGGCAGGAGAAGCACAGTTATCTTTCTATTAGAACTGCTGCATTGTGAACTTTTCCTATTAATTCTTCAGAAATACTGCTTTCTCAATGCATAATGATTAATTCGATTATGTCCAACTGCTGCTGAATTTGGAAGACTGTATAAGCAGAAGCACTCCAGGAGCCAAGCCATTAATATATCATAAAGTAAAGGTATTCATTATTCAATAGAAAAGTAACCTCTGAAGAACTTAGAAAATCCTTTGATGGGTTCAGATTTCCTTTTGGCATAAGGGAAGCAC
The DNA here is from genome assembly GCF_000260255.1 of Octodon degus. Classification (NCBI taxonomy): domain Eukaryota; kingdom Metazoa; phylum Chordata; class Mammalia; order Rodentia; family Octodontidae; genus Octodon; species Octodon degus. The sequence goes on from NW_004524916.1 coordinate 646,857, forward strand.
TGTGATCATTACTAACCATATCTTCACACCTTATAATTTCATGGATGAGAACTTCAATTGCTTCAGTTAAACAACTTCATTTGTCCAGCATAAATTCCTCTGCAAGTCAGTCAACAAAGTAGCAATGTGTAGTACTGTTCAGTACATTTTTATCCTTTGCCACAATTACAGAACAAACACAGAACATAATCCAACTGTCAGCAATATCTAACCTTATTTCTAAAAGGCTACATATGAGTAACAGATAATTAGAAGGCATTATATGAAAGCTTGAAGGAAAAGAAGCCAAACGATAATAAGATAAAAGAAAGTTCCTAAATAGATTTTAGGAAAAATTTTCATCATATAAAAGGAAAAGAAAAAAAATTTTTCAAGTAATACATTTTTAGGAATTTAGTACAGATTATTAGGCTGTAATGTATGCTGAAAACAAACTTTAGGAATTTATATTTAATGGACTAAAATAATTATACTTTTTTTAGTTTAATTGCAGGTTGCCACTTCCACTAAAAACTTCACTTGATATTTCCTTAAGATAAATTTACACATTAATTTCCATGGCATTCAAAGTTTTATAACTCCTAAATCTTATTTACCTCTGAACACTCATCCATATGTATCCTAGAATGTAGTAAATAATATAATTGCAACTTTCTTAAATATAATATTCCTTTGAATATCTTTAAGAGTTTACTTAAAACATTCAGCTTTATAGAATAATTTCCTTGAAATTTGTTAACCTGTAAAATAATATTTTCTATAATAGCTTAAAATCTAAAGTCACATAGTGGAAAAATTTCTTTTTTCATAAATTAGAATTATTGCCTTTTCATGACATGTTCACATATATAGATATTGATTTATATAATATGCATAATTACATACAGAATTTTACATCCTGTACAGTGTAGCACTTGATAATAGATGGCAATGTATCATCCAAAGTTTATATCTTGATTGCCTTTTTTCTATTATAAAGACTAAAAATATTTTGAATTAGTTTTGTAGCACATAATATTTATGTTAATGAACTAGTCTACAAAAAGTGTTTAATATGCACTGACTGTATGTTTCCATGTAAACACATACACAGAGCCTTATATTTTCAAACACAATTTAAATTATGACCATTAATTCCATAAGTCAAATTGAATACATATGGATTTCACCAATGAAACTGATTATAATGATAACTGATTAAGATAAATCTCAAGCAATTTAGGTAGCTAAGATACCATCGTTCATACCAGGAATTTTTTTTCTTCAGTAAAGTAAATATTTCTTGCTAGTGGAATATTAAAGACATTGTCATGCTCTAGTACCTGAGACAGAGGCAGCTGACCCTTCATCTTGATGTTTTTCTTCCCCAGGCCATTAGCGAGGCCAGCACAGCCTTTTATATCACAAGGGTGGGTCCAAAGTATCTTCTTCACACAGAAAAACTGCTTGTGCAGCTAGTGCAGTCATGTCAAACTTTTATGAAAGTAATAAATAAATGCATATATATTATAACACTGTGATCCTGTGCCTCTTGAGTCACAACATCTAATATATTTCTAACTACTCTCTTTCAATGGCATGTGTCAAAATACATAATAAGAATAACTCTGTCTAGTAATATCAAAAGTACTGCTCTATGTGCAACTTGAGCACTTGGAGCCAGGTAATACCCATTTCCACAAATAAATCAGGTAAATTGACAAAGGCAAACTTCTGGTAATTAAAATTGTGGTGATTCTTAAGTGCATATGCAATGGAAGAAATTAATAAAATGTAAAATATGAAATGTAGTTCAAAACTTATATTATTAGAAAGAAAAATGGAACTAGTGACAAGAACAATCTTATGTAACACACACACACACACATATATATATATGCATATATATATACACACATATATATGCCTTAAAATATTGTAGCTATGCTATGTACTTGTGATTCTGTGTTTTTATATCTTTTATATCTAAATATTTTTAATATATCACAAAAATCATTTATCTTCTTAGAGCTGTAAAAAAGTTAATTAGAAAACTCTCTGTATCTTGATAAAAATAGGTAGGAAAAACCTTACCTCAAAATCCATACACAACAAACTCAGAAATAATATCATATTGAATGTGAATAAAGGAAAAGCACCTTCATATCAAGAATGAGGTAAGGTGTCTACACTCATCACCGCTGTTCAATGAAATAGTTGAAACTTGATTCAGAGAAATCAGGAAAGTGATAGAAATAGAAGGAACATCGCTGGAAAGGAAGAACTAAAATTATCCATATTTGCAGATGAAATGACAAATTTTGTAGAAAATTTAAAAATCTCCAGGAGAAGTATTTTAGATCTGATCAACAAATTTTGTGAAGTGATGGGTTGCAAACATCAAACCACAATAATCAGCAGTGTTCTTGTGTGTCAATAAACAAGGATGAACTAATCTCATTCACAGGAAAATAAATGGAACTTGAAACTTCATAATTTGAGTTAGAAACCAAATGTCACATTTTCTCTTAAACTGAAAACTAATAAATAAGCATAAATTAATAAACAAATAAGTAAAATAAAGTTGAGAGGACAGGAAGTCAGGTGATAGACTTTTAAGATGGGGCAGGAAAGGCAGGGAAGGTAAGAGGACAGATGGTGTAGTGTAATGTATTAAAATTGATTTTGTCAACTTCCAAAAAAAACCCCTATATAATATTAATGTGCATTAATAAAACACAAAAAGAGTACTATGAATTTTCTCCAGGAAGTATGACATTATAAAAGCATAAACTTTTCAGATTATATACCCAAAAGACACATTTTGAGGGAGAGATTCATCAAACCTCTATCTAGCTTTCAGTTATTTACTAGCTACAAACAAATTTCTCTGGCTCTATTTTAAAGTACTTAATAAATCAAAAGTATGTGACATAGAATTCTAACAAACAAAAGAAAGCTCTAAAAATGTAATTTATTAACAATCTAAAACAAGTTACATTAGATCTAAAATATAGATAACATACTAAGCGAAAAAGGAAAACATAAAATATTGCTAATAAACATATCTCAGTTGGGAAACCAGGAGCAACCCTTAATATTTACATGTATGTATTTCCATTATAAAAGTTTCCTGAAGTAAAAGTTTTTATACACAAAACTTCATTTTCAAAGCATTACACAAATAATTTTGCCTTAAAAGTCCTGAAGCTAATATTGAATGTTTTATATTTCAATCAATCTTCATTTCATTGGCTTGAAAATGTTTAAGTTTTGACAGTTGATGTAAAATATGAGGTTATCTTAGAACAACTGTAACTTTGTTGTCTCTCTTAAATGCTTATAGAATCTGTCTAGTGATATACAAATGCATTTTCAATTTAACTTACATAAATAATAAAAACATAATGTTTAACACTGTATCAAGTTGGCAAGACTATAGTGCCCTGTTGTTCAGGCAAATTGTTCTTGATGTTAGTTTATATGTAGCAGTGATGATCTTTTGTTTAGGTATAATTCAATACACTTTGAGTATACTACATGTACATTATGGGTGGGCTCATCCAATGAGTCAAATTTATTTACTTTGTACAGGTAAATAAACTGCATGTACAGATCTCCTATATGTCATATGTGTGTGCCTTTGTACTGTCATTTACACAGCACGTATACCATAATTCTTTTATTTCTTTGAAGAACCTAATTATTTTACAATGTTCTTGTATTCATCTGTTTTTAAGTATATGCATATGAGTAAATGTACACACATAGGCATAAGTTATTTCAGGTGAAAACATCATAAAGTAACACAATTGAAATCAGTACCCAGAGACTGCTTCTATCAGAATAATAGGATCTGTTCTACTTTAGAGCTTCAAAAATAATTTATCATTAAATTTGGGGGCCCTGTTTTTATTTTTATTATTTATTTATTTTTGTAGTACAGGGACTGCACTCAGCACCCTGCACTTACCAGGCAAGCACTTATTCTGCTGAGCTCCTGGCCAAAGATTTTATAACTTCAGTGGTTTATTTATTTATTTATTTATTTATTTATTTACTTATTTATTTATCTATCTATCTAGCTAGCTAGCTATTTATTTATTTTGGCACCAGGGATTGAATTCCCTAATTTTTTTTATTAGTTCTTTACATAGTCTAAATAGAAGAACTTTGTCTGAGTGATTATTAGCTAAGGGATTTTCCAAATTTGTGAGCTGTCTTTTCACTCTGTTGGTAATTTCTTTTTGACGTACAGAAATTTCTCAGTAAGAGGAGGTCCCAGCTCTTGATTCTTCAAAGTATTTCCTATGCAATTTGATTTTTATTCATGAAAATTTTGCCTACCCTTGTATCTTCAAATTTCTACCTACTTTCTCTTCCAGTAGATTTAGTGTTTCTGTTTTAATGTTTAGATCATTAATCCATTTTGACGTTAGTGCATAGTGATAGAGCTGGGTCTAATTTTAATTTTTGGTGTGTAGTGAGCTTGTTTTTACATCATCTTTTGTTAAAGTGGCTATCTTTCTTCCAGTGAACATGATTGTCACCTTGGTCAAAGATAAGATGGTTGAGTGTATTTGTACTTTTATCTGCATCTTCCAATATGTTCCATTGATCCTCAGGGCTTTTTTTTTCTTGCCAATACCATGCTGATTTTATCACAGTAGCTTTATAATATAATTTCAAGTCAGGGATGGTAATGCTTCCTGTCTGGCCTTTGTTTCCTAGGATTGTCTTTGCTGTTCTAGTTCCAAATAAATTTTGGGAATGATTATGTGGTATTTTGATACAATCGAGTACTACTCAGATATAAAGAAAGACAAACTCAAAGCCTTCATACTTAAGTGGATGCAACTTTATGTTATACCTATAAGTGAAACAAACTAGATCCACGTGTGTAAATATCATATTGTCTCCCTAGAGTAGGAACCCAAAAGAAGAAATAAAGCCTGTAACAGATACAGTTAAACAGAAAGAAATGGAACTCAAGGATTAAACAACAAAGAAGAGAGAAAGGAAAAAAAAATAGGGGAAAAAAGGTAGGGGAAAAAACATGCAAGTATGTATACAAGAAGGTGGAGGTGATTTTACTAAGAATTTCCATCAGTTTTTGAGAATAGCAGTTAATGTATAGAATTCTCACCCTGAATAACTCTGTATGCTGCTAACTGCGAACTAAGTAACTACACTGAGGACAACAATTTATAATACAAAACCATGCTTTAAATACCTGTCATCTTGGACTTCTAAATGTGTACCATTTTTAATGCTGTGTTAATTATTACTACACTCTCTTTAAAACAATTTTTTAGAAAGAAGTAATAAAAGAGAAAAAAAGAGACAAGACCAAAAAATTAATATTTCTTGAAACAATGCAGTATTATTCAATCATATGTCCAATCTTGCATAACTATATCTGTTAACCTAAGCAACAGATTTGATGATAAAAACAGATAATATATCATACATAGTTAATCAGTTATTTTTGAAAATCTGTAGCATATGTATTGTTGTACGTTACCCTGTTTCTGTGTTTGTTTTTGTTTTTCTTGCTTTCTTTTTACTCTTCAAAATAAAAATAAAAAAGTAGTAGTTATCATTAATACCAGCTGGTCAGCCTTCTAGAATCCTAGGTGATATTTATATGGAAAATATAATTTATCTTCAAGACATATTAAAGCTTATGTGGTTAGATGTTTCAAGATTGATGTACAAAATAAAACAATTGGAAAATAGGCCCTATGTTTATCTTAAGATAGACAGAACTCTGATTTTATCAGAACTCTGACTGTCATCAAACAATGCTTACAACATTTTGAGTAATAGTGATCGTTGGTTGAAGTCTTAGTAAACCCTGCCATATGCAATGTCGACAACGTGTGTCTTGGAGAATTACTTACCAGTGTCTCTCCCTTAAGGATTGGAGATTTGGACATGGTGAGGATATTCTGACACCCGGAAGTCCAGTCGGGAAAGACTATAAATGAAACTCTAAGAGTATCACTGACAAAGACTCTCAGTTTCATTTGAGAATCACGCAGGGAAAAACCACACAACAAATCTCATACAGCCTATGCTGGCTGTGAAAATAATCTAAAAGGCAATTTATAGAGAAAACCAAGAATGGATAGGAATCTCCTGAAATGTTAACAGAAATAGCATTCAACCAGAAAGGAAGTTTGTATTCACAAAATTTCCTGGAATGAGAAGATGTGTAGAGAAACATATTGGTCTAGTTTGAAGTGCATGGCTTTGAACCACTGAGAGATAATCAGACAACTGCTATATTTTCATTCTTCAAATAGGTATCTACAGAGAGCATTGAGAACCAAGAACATATATGAACACTTGCTAAAATAATGTATATGAGTCCTGGGGCAGACTGTAAGAATGGTACTAATTAGAAAATTTAACATAACCTGTATTTTTGCTTTGAAACAATTCTCTCCTAAACACAGTTTTCCTTGATTTTAGTTCTGAGAAATATTTTCTAGAAGAGAATGAAGTGTAATTGGTACTCTGATAGAGTAATATAGGATAAATTTACACAGACTTTTTAAATTCCATAAGCAAGTCTTCTTTATTTACCATAAATTTCTAAAAGGAAAGCTAGAATACTTTATTTTTAATTTTAAGATCATGCATATTGATGTAAAAAAAAACACTTTTGTCAAAGATAACCCTAATTACATTATTTGGATTTCCATTCTGCTGCTTTTCTCTCACATTTTATTGCCATGCTGAGGTTTGAACTCAGAGTTCGTATGTGGTACATCAGAGTCCCTTAATTGAAATTGAAATGTCCTAAATGGGATTTCTCAGCTTAAAGTATCATAATAATTAAAATTATTTTATTTTTTATTAAAATACATTTAGATGATAGTCATATATGAATAACATTATACATAGTTTTAAAAACTAGAACTATTCACAAAGTTATACTACAATCAATAAAAAGTTACTACTATTAGTAAAAGTGATGTATTTAACATGTTAAGGGGAAAACATCCATGAAACAGCATTATTGGTATATTTCTGTTTCATTATTAAAATTTTCAGATCATACTTTTCCATATGAACTTTTACATTTAAGAATTATTTCTTATTAATATTCACAATTGTCATAATAATATGCATTTGCTATTTTATTTTGGTTGTAATTTTGTTTCACTTTTGCTATACAACCCCATAGTAAATACAAATTCATAGACTCTCTATGAACTTACTTTCTTCTTCAATGGTAGGAATCATATAACTTCCACAAATATTGATAAAACAGGTATACTTATGTACAGAATTCTCATGAAATGAGAAAACTATTTTCAAAATTAAGTCAATTGAATTTTTAATTAAAGTTAAAGACAACACATATTATCAGTATAAATATTTTTTCTACATTACACATTCTTTTTCTTTTTTAATGTATTTGGTACAGGATAATTATGCAGCTAGAACTCATAGTGATCCTCCTGTTCTCAGCCTCCCCAGCACTGGGATTATAAGTGTGCACCACCGTGCCCTGTCTTAGTGGCCAGCTCATTGTTCTCCAGGAGTGGCGCTTGTATGGAATGCGGTGCCATGGTTCCAATCCCGGTCCCTGCGCTTGTCTAAGCAGGTGCTTAGTCCACTGAGTTATCTCGCTGGCCCTACCTTGCACTGTTTAAAATTATTTACATATATTTATATGTTGTGTGTTAATATATATAACAAGAATGTAATATCTTAGTTACCCTTTGCATTTTTGATGCAACAAAATCCACAACCACAAGGTAAGGGAGGAAAGATTTATGAACTGATAGTCTGTGGATGCATCAGTGTACATTCAGCTGGCTGACAGGCACGGTGGTGCTGCAGACAGGCACTGCAGAGGTGAAACTGTTCATGACAGGCAGAAGGCAGTAAAGCGACAAGGGTCAACCACAACTCTTTCTATGCCATATATCTTATCCAGGTTTGAAAGGGAAGGCAGCACTCACACCCTTAGCCTAGTGCCATTGATCCTAGCAGTGCACTATGCATTGATCCAAGCATTACACATTCTAATGCAGCCATCTCTGAAAAAGCAACACTTACAAAAACTTTTGCAAGTCATCTAGACACAAACTAAAACACATGATCTACTACATTTTAAATTGGATATAGCGGTATAACTTTTTAAACAGGGTATTATTATACAAGAGAAAAATGATAAAAAGTTTGTTAATTTCAATGATAGCATCCATCTATAATCAGATCACACATATGTGCTTCTCCTTTCCATAGGAAGGTTGCATATTTTCATTTGGGACACATATGTAACTTGGTAACTATGCTTATTTCTGGGATTCATTCCTACTATTATTAGGCAGCAATCATAAAATATTTATAATCATAATCAATTCCACAGCTATCACGTCATGGTTGATCAAATTTCATCTACATCCCTATTTACTTGTGCTCTGTTTTAGGCTAGCCTTTTTCCCCCAAGCATTTAAAATTAGATAATGAGCAGTCCTCTTAAAGAGCTTGCAAAGACTATTAAAGTTCTACTTTAAATCAGCTCAGAAGAAAGTGAATAAGTGAATTAAAGATCAAAAGAAAGCCTTGAGCTGCTACCCCAGAGATCTAGCAAGTAAAACAACTTGACCAAAACTTGTGGGGCAAGCCTGAGAAAGGCAGTTCCCAAACAGGTAGATGTTTTCAGACAAAATCTTTTCCAGGAGGCTGAGGAATTCCTCTACAGATTTTTGCCACAGAAAATTATGTACCTGAGTCAGCTCTTGCACAGGGACTCCCTCAATGTGGCAGACTTGACCTCCCTTTGGACCCCACTGGACATCCCTATCGCAGACCCTCCACCCAAGGATGATGAGATGGAAACAGTTAAACAGGAAAAGAAAGAAGTCCCTAAGTGTGGCTTTCTCCCTGAGAGTGAGAAACTCTCGGTCCTGCTTGCTCTGGCCAGAAGTATGGACTCTCAAAGAGAAGTGCATTCTGGTGATTGCATGGATCCAGCACCTGATTCTCAAGATTGAAATGATTTTGGGGTGGCATTCCAGGAGAAAGTTCTGGAAAGGGTGAATCCAGTCAAAACCAAAGTAGAAGCCTTAAGACAATCATTTTGCTGTACTTCTCAGAACTTGGAAACACTGTGGCCAAGGCCTCTAAGGAGGCCCATGTAAGAGATTACTAGGCCCTGTTACATAGAGAGCTGAGGCAGCCAATGGGAATCTCAGGGCCATGGTGCTGGACCTGAGGGACTTCTGTGCAAAAATTTATCATATCAGCAGCGACTTGGAGAAAATTGTCAACCCAAAGGGTGAGGAGAAGCCTTCTATGAATTGAACCTAAAACTAAAAGAAAAATAAACAACTTGTTCTTTGTATGGATTTAAAAAAAGAAGAAAGAAAGAAAGAAAACCCCATTATAAACATTCACATGTCCAGGGAAATCTCATTTCTTGAAAATTATTTCAGAAGATATCGACCTTGCATGTCTGGAAGACTGAGTTACACAGCCAATCATCTACTCCAGCCTGGTGAATTCACTTGAGCATGGCATCGGTTATTTTGAGACTTCATTTATTCTTCTGAATCTGAACTAGGTTTTTTTTTTTGTTTTGTTTTGTTTTGTTTTGTATTTTAGGGAAGGGTCTACAGGGTGGTCAGGATCTCACTACTAGATTGGACTCATACTAATCTGGATCAAGTTCTACATATTAAAATTGAAACACTAAATTTGCTGACAGGGAGAGGAGGGAGATCTCTTGAAGACACAAGTATAGGCAAGGCTTTCATGAACAATACCCCTATCACTTGGAAAATACTACAAAGAATCAACAACTGGGATTTCATCCTATTAAAAAGCTTTTCTAAAGCAAAATAAATTACCAACCAAGTGAAATTATAACCCACATCTTGGATAAAAGTTTATCCACTGGTCAGACAAAGGACTAAAATCTAGAACATATAAAGAATGCAAAAAAAAATCAGACTCTCCCAACATAAAATTCAAGATCCACTGCAAATCTGGGCATCTGAGATGAATAGACACTCTCCAGAAGAAGCACAAATGGCAAATATATTTAAAAGTTCCAACATCGTTGATCATTGAAGAGATGCAAATGAAAAGAATACAGATTCCATTTCACTCCAGAAAGTATAACTGTCATCAAGAAATCAACCATTGGGGCCAGGGAGTTGGCTCAGTGGAATAAGCGCTTCACTGGCAAACGCAAGGGTCTGAGTTCAATCCCCGGTACTGAAAAAAAAAAAAAAAGAAATCAACCATTAAAATTGCTGGAAGGGCTACAGAAAATAAGAACAGTTCACCACCATTGTTGGGAGTGTAGAGTGGTGTAACTACTGTAGAAATCAGTGAAGAGAACAAAAGACTGAGATTAAAGATTCCACTCAACCCAGGTATTCCCTTTCTGAGTATCTCTGAGAAAGAATTAAAAATATCAAATCACAAAGATATATATGTGCCTATGTTTCTAGCAGCATAATTTGTAAAACCTACATGTTAGAAATAACTCAAATGACCATCAAATGGGGAATGAATAAAAATATATGTCAGGACAATGGAGTAATGAAGTCAGAAGAGACCTAGCTACAATGAAGGATAAATTGGAGACATTTCTAGGTAAGTGGATGAACCTTAAGACCATACTCTTATGTAATGTAAATGAGCTATGTATAAGAATCACATTGTTCCTTTAGTGTAAAAAAATAAGTGTGTAAATAAGGACCAAATTGAAGAATAGATACTATGAAATAGGAAGAAATTGTTCAAAGGAAGTGGCACTATGGAGGATAAAGGGGAAATGAAGGAAAGGAAAATAAAAAATTGATAAAAGAAAGATAAAATGAAAACAAATCTTTGTCAATAAGGAGAAAAAGAAGAATTAATGAAAGAAGAGGTAATTGGGGAAAAATAAGAATTAAGATATCATTTACAGTACAAATTACCTATGATGAATATGGTCATTATATACATCTATTGTAACAATAAATTTGACAAAAAAACAAGGCCTATCTCATTTGCAAATTGATGGTGTTACAGTGAGTGTAGAAATAATAATCTCTTTTTAAGATCTGTAGTAGGTCAAGGATGACCAGTCTCATTCTCTATATTTTCTACAGTATTATACATTTCAGCCAGAAGAAAAAGGTAAGAGCAAAAGTAGTAGAAAAATGAAAATAAGAAGAGAAAGTCAAGTTATTTCTATTATACATTATATGTTTGCATGTGTAGAAAAGTTAAATCTCTACTATGAGAATAAATAAATTCAGTGACATTGTTGGATAAAAACATATTAAAATCAATAGCAAAACACCCAAATTACCTAACCAGAAGATGAAAACATGAAAATATTTCCATTAAAAAAGAAAAGTTAATAGATAAATAATATACAGAGGAATACATTTAACCAAGGAATCGAGAAACATTTACAATGCAAATCACAAAATCTTAGTGAAAGAAATTTAAAGAAACAGATTAAAGGAAATAACCACTAGTATTTTGGGTGAATTTATCTTTAACAAAGTTTTCAAAAACATACATGGAAGGAATGACAGATTCTTCAGAAAAGTTTGTTGGAAAAAGTGGATATTCACAGCCAAAAGATTAAAATGTAACCCCAATCCCTAACCTTGTATAAATGTCAGTTCCAAAGAGATAAATCTCTACTTATTAAATATGAAGGTGAAATTAAAAGAAAACATTGGGAGAATAATTTACAATATCTATAAACATAACATATTTTTCTATTTGAGTAATATCTCAGGGCACTGAGGAGATAGCTCAGTGGCTTAAGTGTCTGCCTCGTAAGCACAAAGTCCTGAGTTTGAACCCCTGTACACACACACACACACACACACACACACACACACACACACACCCTCAGAAACACAGAAAATAAAAGAAAATTTGATGTGTGATTTTATCAAACTAAGAAAAGTCAGAAAACAAAGGAAAGTCAGAGTAAAGAGACAACTTTCAAAACAGAAAAATACATTAACAAATACTCATCAGACTGAAAGTTAGTAAGCGGAATCTATAAGGAACTTTAGAAACTCTATACCTATTCAAACAATTCAGGCACAAAACAGACAAAAAGGAATATGTTTCCTGTGTAAGATATGGACATAGCCAAAAAACCCAAAAAACCAAAAAACCCTACAGAATATTGAACAACAGCCATCAGAAGTACAAACAAACAAACAAACAAACAAACCATAATCAGAGACTATCACATCCCAGGCTGAGAAGATAGCTTGCTGATCTTAAGTGCCTACCTGGCAGGCCCAAGAACTGGTACCGCATGCCATGCTGGCCCCAGGTTAAGCCGGTCACTGAAACTGGGTGTGATGGTACCAATCTATAATCTCAGCACTGGGGAGGCTGAAGCAAGAGGATCACTGCGAGTCTGAGCTGTGTAGCGAGATCTTGTACCAAATAAATAAATAAATAAACAAACAAACAAACAAACTATCCCTTACCAGTTAGTGACTATTACTAAAGAGACAAAAGTAACATATTAAAATATTGTTTAGGCTATGGAGAAAATAGAAATTTTACATGCTAGAATTTAAAATGTAAGGAATTAAATTTAAAAATGATTTCTTAGGGCCTTGCCCAATAGCTCAGCAGACTAAAGCTCCCGGTTAGGCAGGCTCAGGGATCAGGGTTCGATTCCCAGCATGCTGTGCCAGACTCTTTCCTGGGACACACTGAGACAGCCAATGATACTGGCCGTGGTGGTATACACCTGTAATCCCAGAGTTTGGGAGGCTGAAAATAGGAGGATCACTATGAGTTCCATCTGTGTAGTGAAACCCTGTAGACCCTGTACTAAATACATTTTTTAAAAAGATTTTAAAAAATAAAATAATAAAAATAATAATAATTTCTTGGAGTAAAAGACATGCTGCTATTAACGTCCTTTAAAATACTTCCCCTTTCTGAGAACACACTTATCCATTGTCCTTGCTATTTTCTGAAGTAGTTCTGGAAATGCTCTATGTGACTGTCATTTGTTAAGACCTGGTGGCTTCGTCCATACCCTCAATCTGTTCAAAAAATTTATGATTATTGTCATTTTGACTTTAAGGAAATCTAGATGATGCACAGTGCCAGATCCAGTGCATAGGGTGGATAGAGGCCCATCATAATACTTTTCTAAGTCTGTATGTCAGTTCATTGGCGATAGACAGCCGGTTCACTGTATTTTTTATGATAATTCCTTATTCGCAAAGAAAGACTTCCAGAACTATTTCAGAAAGTGGCAGAATGATGGGATAAGTGTGTTAATTGAAATAAAATAATAGAGGTAAATGTTGAAAATTAAAAATATCACATTATTATTACTTCTGGTTGACATTATATGAAAAGTCTTCACCAGGACTTTTTCTCAAATAAAATAAATGCAGGGTGCTATCTTCCCTTGATTTTGTGTGTAGGCAGGTTACTGTAACAAGAAACCTGACATATGACTTTGTATACAAAAATTGAACATTTTGACACTATAATATGAAGAACTAATATGAAATGGATAGCATGGGGAAAATGAAGGCATTAATTTCTGAATTGAAATAGTTACTTGCAACACTTATAATTAAGATCTATATGTACAAAATTTGTACTTGGAGTAAGTATTGTTTCCTAATTGTCATCTCCTTAATTTATAGGTTCCAGTGCACAGTTTAATCTAGCACAAATAGAAAAAGCTATTTTATAAAATCTGAAAGGTGTAATAGATACTGTGAAAAGTGAATGAATCTGTTTGGAAGGAAGGTATTACTGACATGAGGACAGGATACAGAAGGATGGGGAAAGTAGCATATTCATGTATATACACAGGATAACTTGGATAATTGAGCTGTGAATGCTGGTCTATGGAAAGGAGCAGTTCATGCTTAATTTTCTCTTTCATTTTTCTTTTTCTCTTCCTAGTTTCCTATCACATTATTTTTCTTTTTCCCACTTTGTATACATATATCTGGTAATCTGAGCAACTATGTTGAAGACAACACTATGAAATAGAACAAATATGTTGAATTCATGTTATTTTGCTTAGTGAAATTCTGTATTATTTCTTTTTTTTTATCTTTATTTTTTCCCATAATTTCATTGACAAACAAATAGCAATGAGACAGTTTCAAATCAAATTGCTAGGGCAGTATCAATAATTAACACACTGCATACATTCTTCCTAGTGGTTAATTGCTGTGCAAGATGTGGACTTGACATCCTATTTACAAACACCATTAGAACAAATCATTCTATTCATTAAGAGAATGTAACTATATATCTATCCTAACCACTTTGAATACACAAATACAA
>NW_004524916.1:662443-665774 GCF_000260255.1 Octodon degus
TCTTTCTTTCTTTCTTTCTTTCTTTCTTTCTTTCTTTCTTTCCTTCTTTCTTGTGGGATTGGAAAACTTCAATGGGACTAGAAAACTCCTGCTTAGTAACTCTAAGTTGACCTTGCTATAGTTTGGTATCTTGCACAGAAACACAGTCCTATTTCCTGATGTGAAATGTACCTAAAAAGTTCCATTTCTATTCTCAGGCTGATGTTCTTGACACCATTCTATCACCCTGGACAAATTATTCTATGCATGGCATGGAATTTTAGAAGTTAATTAGAGATGCTTCATGATTTCAGATACTTGTGAAATCTTCAAGTAGAGGCTAGATATTCCTTAGGAAAATGTTTTTCTGACTGAGAAAATAGTTGGATATACACCTGTTTTATATTTCAGTGCTTGATGGAGGAGTGTCTGGTTTAGAGAAAATTGCAAAACTGCCTACAGTTTGTCAGTGCTCAAAGGCTTAGAGTTTTGTATGTCACCCTCCAGTGACTCCTTAATTGGTTGGGAAGTACAGGCACAGGGATATTAGTAGGAATGATTGTTAAGCATAAAGGCCATGAAATGTTCCTGAGGAATAGAAGACAAAACTTCCTTCTAAATGAAAAACGAAAATTCAAATAGTGCATGTAAAATATTAAACGTACCTGACTTTGTTTATTTATGTTCATCACTGTGTCACCAGCCCCATGAAAACAAGCCCTCTGTTGAATCTCATGCATTGTCTGCTACATAAAAATATTCATGAAATATTTGCTGAATGAATAGCTTAATAAGAAAATACAGTGAGCCTTTCTTCCTTGATGTGCAAGTTAAATAGAAACAAATATGAGATCAGCCACATTAAATGAGAATTATGTTTTCAATGAGCTGTCATAGATATTCTATTATCAAGCCAACATACTCTTAGAATACCATCCGGACACATTGATCACAACGTCAATGGAGAAAAAAGAAAGCCTGCTTCAAATAAGAAAGGAAATTTTGATGCTATTGGGGATTAAAGCCAAGGCTGCAGGTATGCTAGAAAAGTATACCACTAGTGTGCTACGCATTGAGCCCTTCTGTAATTTTTTTAAATATTCTTTTGAAACATGGTCTCACTAAATTGCCCATTCTGGATGGCACATGCAAACCTCCTGCTCCTAAGGAGCTGGGATTGCAGGTAGGTGCCAGCACACCTGGCTAAAATTAATTTTTCAGTACAGTACCAAAGTGTTCTAAGCAAAGAGGTTATAAAAATTAAATTATTGTTAATTATGGCCCTCAAAGACTTCTCTTTACCTTGTAATTTAAATGAGGTCAGGAAGGAACAATCTAATTATATAAATTGCATTAAGCACTTTTCAACTTTTATTTTCTTTTATTAAATCACATTGTAAAATGAATTCATACAAAGTAGGACTTTAAGAATTTAATCTTTTCTAAAGAAAAGTGGTATAATCACATTATTGTCCAGAAAATTGTACATATTGCAATACTACTCTCTGAAGGGTAATTTCATACAAACTTTTACAATAAATAGAATGACAAAAGTAGGATCCAGATCCTACAATAGCAACCAAATGTGTTCAGGTACATGTGCATATATTCAGCACATTAATACTTTTTGGATTTGTAAAGTTTTGACCTACGTGGATATGTATTATTTATTTAAATTATAGCTGTTTTGTTTTTCACGTTATGATAGAATTGAACATTGTAGAAATAAGTTTCTCTAGCATTTTCTTTCATTCAAAGAGTAAATTTTATTTATCCAAAATATTCACCTTACTTCCACAATTTTCATAATCAGCTCAAAACTCTGTAACAATCAATATGGATTTTCTTACTGGTGACGGAAGTGACAATGATGACAAGAATTTTAAGTATAGAAAATAATCCAACTAGTTTCTTGCCCTTGATTATTTCCTACCAATTTAATCAGTGCCAGTCACTGTCTTAATAAAGACAACTACTACAATTCCAAACTTCCCTGGAAAAGCATGGAAAAAATTATTTTATTTGGAGGTTTTTAGAGTATTGTGGTCTCAGCACTGAAGAAGGCTGAGGCAAGAGGATAACAAGTTCGACTCTGCCCTGGACAACTTAGTGAGACTCTGTCTCAAAATAAAGAAAAATAAAGGCTGAGGATGCAGATCAGTACAAATCCAGGATGTGCAAAAACAAACGGATGAAATGGTGTGCAGTGCAAGCATTTTCTTCTGACTTAGGCTACAAGAGCCTCCACAGCACACAGAAGGAGCTTGACTTTATTTAAAATTTTGACATTTTGCTCATCAGGTGCATTCTGCATTCATTTTTAATATTTAACTATATTACATTAAAGTGTTATTTCTCCTGAAAAAAATAAACTTGTTCAAATTCATATAAATGTTTCAACAATATACACTCAGCTACTGATTAATGGATGGTTAAAAGCACTTGAGACACGGGCCTTACTGAGATAATGTTCAAAGAATGAAAAAGTGAAAGAATATTCTGACTTTAATATGTAAAAGCCATTAGATAACTTGGTAAAGGAAGATTAATCAAAGATAGACAACATTTATAAAGGATTGCATGTGCATCAGGTGCTATTTTACATTGTTGACAGGCATTATTTGATGCTATTTACTTTAGTCAAATTACTGGGTGAAGCATCACTGTACTGTTCATTTCAAAAATAAGCAAACCGAGGTGCAAGGAAATTGATCAAATTCCCTAAATTTCCCAAGGAAAAGTTAAAATTTAGATTAAAGCAAATTGCCCCGCAGGTCATGGCTTTTGCCACTAGACAACTAAGGCCATCAACTTTCCCCTAAACTGGACAGATTATAATTTAAATCCTTTAAAAGAGTCAGCCAATTTCATACTATGAAAATAGTACACATGAATAATACACAGCTTCTGGCCAGATGCAGCTTTCAATTCCAAATTTGTTTATGAATAATGAAAACTAAGAACAGGTTTTGGTAGGGAAAGTGTCTGTTATCTGTTGTACTTTACTGCACTTTCACATTTTGTTTTCAAATCTACTGAGTCACTATCATAGTGACACAGAACCTGGAGAAAGGCTCAACAACTTAAAAAAAAAAAAAAGAAAGAAAACCAGGAAAGCTCCAAATTAGAGTTCTTGATGCCCTATGTGCAAAAATCCTGAAAAGATTATTACAAACAGAATCCAATAGCGTATTAAAAGGTACATCATGCTCACGTTGATTTCATCAAAGGGACACAGGACTGATCACTCAACACACATGAGTAAGTAAATGTAGTCTACCACATGAATAAAATCAAGAACAAAAATCACATTTCACCTTCAAAAAATTTAACATAGCTTTATGATAAATAC
>NW_004524916.1:665874-677117 GCF_000260255.1 Octodon degus
CACACCACATAATATGGGATGGGAAGAACACAAAATATTTCCACTAAAATGAGTAAGAAAATAGTCTTCTTGTCTCTCACCACTGTTATAAGTATAATTTGAAATATAAGCCAAAGCATGGAGTCAAGAGAAAACAATACAGAGTGAAACATATAAAGGAGGAATTTAAGTTATGTCTGTTTATATATGATTTAATCATTTACTTGGAAGTATGTAAGAGTTTTATATCTGATGAAAAAATTCAGGAAAGTAAGAAGATAAGAAAATCAACACATAAATGTACTATCTTTGAGATAGTTCATCAGAGTAAATGCCTACCTGACACTCAAGGTCCTGAGTTTGATCCTCAGTACTAAAAACATGAAAAATAAAATCTTTTTTTTTTGCCCCAGTAATGAGCATAATAAGAAAGAATCAGGAAACAATGTTATTCACAATAGGATAAAAACTAAATAAAATACCTAGGAATAATTCTAACCAAAGAGATGAAAATTGCAGAATATAAATGAACCAATAGATAAATAAACAAACTGAGAAAGGCAGCTCATGCTCATGAATGAAAAGAATTAATATTGTCTAATTGTCTACATTACCTAAATCAAGGCATAGATTCAATGTGATGTCAAAATACCAGTGACATTCTTCAAAGAAGCAGGAAATAATTATAAAATTCATGTATCTAGTAGATTATTTGCATACTTTTATTATTTATACAAAAGACATAATTACAGCTCTTCCATCTGTCACCTTTGGGAACATTTCTCACAGCTGTAAGTTTGATGGTGACATTCATCAATGTTTGGAGAAAAGTACTTCGCTTTATATGAAAGCCAAAATTTTTAAATAATACATTTTACAAAGCAGGAAAATGAAACTATGCACCAGCATCTTAGAGCTAAGGAAAAAGCAAGACCTTCAGTGTGGGTATTCCCGACTCAGTGCAGCTTAGGATCACTTTCTCAATTTTCATCCTTTTACATTTTGTTATCTTTTCAACCTTCCATATATACTTGTGTGCTGCTTTTATCCTAACTCTCTTGTTAACATAATTAACATCAATTGCAACTGTAATAGAAACAATGGAAACAGTCTGCAGACAAAAATCAGTGAATCACAAAACTGAGAAAAAGAGACTCATCAAATGAAATTCTCAAGTATTTTATTGTTTCTGTTGTCAGACATTAATTTCCAAACTATATTAGCCTTGTATGACATTACATATTTTACAGCAAAGTAGTGGCTTACAGTGAAAATGAAACTACCTTTGAAGAAATCACTGGATAAAGCATGCATTTTAGTCAGAACTTGTGGATTTCAGGGCTTAACAAATGTAATGGGTAATTGTACTAGTACACTTTCCAATGACTAGAAGAAAATACTTTACAGCTACAACTTAAAGGATGAGAGATTAGTTTGTCTCCTTTCTAAGGATCTGTTCTGAGGCTGGCTGGCTCCAAAGCAGAAATATTATGGCAGGAGAGGGAATGGAATAAAGCTTCCTACCTCACCACAGACAGAAAACAAAACAGTGGAACGGCATGAGAACATTGCAGTGAAACACCAGATATAGTTCCTGAAGTCATGGCTCCACAAACTAGACAGAGCTAGCACTGCGCTTCTCTAACACCCAAGGAGGCTTTCAAGCCAACTAAATTGAAAATTCAGGTTAATCAAAAATTCAACTTGACACTCATATACATCCTTAAATCATAACTACTTGCCAAGTAAACAGGTCAAAATTCTGCCTAAGATAATATAACTATCTCACACACAATAAACATGCACCAATGCATTGCCAATATCTCAGCCCTTTCAGGACTGCACAAAAGACCGTGCCAAATTCTTCCACGTTACCAAAGACAAACTCTTAACTATAAATCCTTGAAAATTCCTAAGCAAGTTACATGATACCAAGGTACATAATTTAACCACAAACATAACACATATTATAAAGCATCCTCTATATCAGAAAACGTAATACAACAAAAGCTAGAACCTGCTCCTAACAGCCTTGGTATCTAGTCAGCCTTCAAGATTCCATGCAAATTTGCACAACTAATGCACTTGGTTGTATCAAAGAATAAGGGCATTAGGTTTAGGAACAGTTCAGGAAAACCTGTTTGGAAGTAGGTAATGGAAGAAAAGAAACCCAAAATAAGCTGCGAAAGACTGGAGAATAAAATTATTTTGTAAAGGACAGAACAGAATTGGAAAACCCATAATCATTGACTTCCTTTTTTTCCTTTTGTATATTTGGCTAATATATAAAAAAGTGTATACATTTATAAGTTTCCAAGTGTTGTTTAAGTTTAGTTGTATGTTGTGTAGCGTTTATACAGATTAAACCTATTTTACTTAAGTTTTTGTCATTCATTTGTGTTGAAGATATTACAAATCCTTTCATACATGGTGTTTAGAAGGAGTAAAAATGGGATAAAAATGAATTTTTGCATGAGAAAGGGCAGACAAAAAGTGACAGTAGACTTTACCTGGGAAACTTTGTAGGTTTATAAACAAGCAAACTTTATTTTGGCAGCTGAATAAGAAATGGGTTGAAATAGGCAAAGGAAAGAGAAACAAAGACAGAAGAAACTAAATGGCCTTTGCCACTGTGAAAGTATATTCCCTTCTTGCTCCTCTTTCAGAAATGGAGAAATGACATCGCCAGTTGATCAATAATTAGTACTGTGCAGGTTATTCAGCTGTAATGAACCACTCAGCCAAACATCAGACACCTCCCTGCTTGGTTTCTACCAGCCTTTTCGCCTCAACTGGGTAGCCTTTGAAGAATCATAAGTTATCATCCCATTACACTTTCTTTGGATTATGTTGTCACTTAAATTTATCTGCATAGTAGTGATGTCTGTATTTTCCTTTCATAGTTCATATGGAGAACATTCTTCTTGGGTCCCTGTCTATATTAATATTTATCTTTCTTTTTTTTGTATTATAGGACAGGATCTACAGGGTCTACAGGGTCTCACTGCACAGAACGGACTTGTAGTGATCCTCCTGTTTACAGCCTCCCGAGTGTTGGGATTACAGGCGCATGCCACCATGCCCAGTCTCAATCACCATCTCAGTGGGCCCCGGGGGTGGGGCCAGCACAGCAGGCACTTTAATCCGCTGAGCTATTTGGCCAGTCCTTAATATTTATCTTTGCTTCATCTTCACAGAAGCCCACGTAGGCAATATTATTCTTACTTTTCATCAAAGAACTACTTTCAAAGCAAGATGATGAGAAATCTACAATTGGCTGTTATATTACATATTGTTATCTTCAAAGTAGTTGCTCAGATTACCAGATATAGGTATGCAAGATTGATCAAACAAGCATTAACTGTTCCTTTCAATAAACCAATAGCAATTAGTAGAAGCAAAGGGAAGCAATTGTCAAATGTTATCCTATATTTAGAAAGTGAAAGCATTCTCCTTGAGAAAGACTTTGTTTGCCATTTTCTGAGAATAATTATATAAAAAGCACAATACAAATTAGATGACTGCACATGAGCATGTTTTATAAATTCATCTTATTCAGAATCATTAGGGAAAGTATTAGTGTCATATACAACCAGAAACTTCAGTCTAACATTTATAAAGTATTTCATTAGAAAACATTCCTATTTATATGTGTTTTCAATAATTTTCATAGAATGTTTATGACCCAAAAATAAACATCACTCTGTTCAATATTAATTTTGACAAGACATGGAATGTTTCTTGGTAGAAGTTCAATACATTATTTGACAAAGATGAGATGAGCTCAAGTTCTTGAAGTGCTTTAATGAGTCTTGATATCCATTCCTCTGGATACACGCTGAATAAAATTCAGCTTTGCAGTGATCAAATAAACTATGGGAAGATTTGTACTCAGTTTGCCAGGTCCCTAGAGCAGCAAATGCCTCACAGCAGACAGAGTGAGGCAAAAGAAAGCCACCTGGAGAGCAATGCAGTATGCTAGGTCATGTAGTTAGAGCCTGACTAATTACAGGAGGCTTTCTAGGAGAGCGATGTAGTTCTGTAGGTCTCTGGAGCCTGGAAACTAGCAGTAGATCAGAAGAGCCGTCCAGGAAGGAACTCATGCTATACAGCGCAACGCATGGCAAGTAGGACAGAAATGACCAGGGATGGCAATCAATCTCCTTTATTAGAGCCACCGGAAAACCAAAGTAACATCATGTGGTACAAGACTAAGTGACCCATCTTGGGAGAAATGCAATTCTTTGAAGCCAGAAAACAGTTCAATGGACTTTTGGCTGAATGGAATGAGCTCCTAATGAGGCTGTTGGGAGGAAGGTGTCTTTTCCAAGAGTGAGATGTCTTGCAGCATTATTTTTTAGATTGGACTGAACAATGGAGGCTGTTCTGCTTTGTTCTCCCTGGGGTGAGCTTAAATACAATACATACTGACCCATTATTTCTTAGCATTCAACTGTTGATGCGTTTATATGCTTTCCAAAAAGACACTCTCTTCTCTGCCTTTACGAAATTCTATTTTTACATTGATTGATTTTATCCAATAATTAGTATAAAGTGAGACTTGACTAATAAATCATGCACCTCAGATTCTTCTTATATAGAATATACTTAGATTGTAAATCCTCAATATTAAGCAGTCAGAGACCCAATTAGAAATCTAACAAGTAAAACAGAAAAGGTGAAACAGGAATTTATTTAAAATGAGTCTGAATTATTATATATTGGGTTCATACCTTGTACTTTATAAAAGATTCAGTCCTAATATAATTGCATTGTCATGATTGTAATATTAAATCAGAAGAAAATTGAAAAGATCTAGAAAAACAACATAGATGTGACTATATGTCCTATTCACTCAAAGGCATTACTGAGACAAAACAGAATATTAAGTATTACTGATGTCTATTGAGAAAATTAGAGAACTTTAAGCAGAACCTGAGGGAACCATAGGCGCTGAATTTTGTGGATAAGCAAAATGATCTCCAATCACATAAAAATCCTAGGGCAATGCATATGTGTGTCAGAACATCGCAGGATGCCCCATACATGTGTTCAATTGTGATGTGTTTACATATCGTTTAACACATAAATTGCAAAGAAATACAAAAACTATAGATCAAAATAGAAATGATACATAGTAGGAAAGATGATACAGGCAATTTTTAGAGCAACAAAAATAACCACTGTACAAACATCTCTAATATATAGGGTTAGTAGATAACAGTGTCATTTTCCCAATAATATCCCTTAGAATCAAGTTAAAATGAAAACATGGAGCACCATCAGAGAAATACAAAGTATTTTACAATATCTACTGTATATTATAGTTCTTATTTATTTGTAATCTGTGGGACTATTTTGAAGATAATATACATTCTTTTTTTCTTTTTAGGGAAGGGTCTACAGGGTGTTCAGGTTCTCACTGCTAGATTGGACTGGCTGTGATTCCCCTGTTTACAGCCTCCCAAGAGCTGGGCTCACAGGCATGTTCTACCACACCCAGTCTCAATTGCCATTCAGCGCTCCCCAGCGGCGGGGCCGGCACATCAGGCCCAGGGATCAAACCGCAGCTTCCTGCGCCTGCTTGCAGATGCTTTAATCCACTGAGCTGTTTGTCCGGCCCAATATACAATGTATTGACCACTGTTACTCTTCTGTTACCTTGTTTGCAATTTTATATCATTGTTTTCCTTGTTTTATTCTCTAAATTAAAAATAGAAAAATGAATCAGAAAAACAATAACAGGTTCTAGGCATGTATTTGTTTCACCATCTTGGTAAACAGAAACAGTAAAGGATTTGCTTTGTAGTCTCCATAGTTAAAAGATTGCAAGGGCGGACTAAAAAAAAAAAATTCTCTTTCATTGACATGAATGGGAATTTTCTTGATCAAGTACCGTATGATGTCCTCATGCTGCACCTTGCAGTTTCCGGTGACCAGCGTGGCGTATAAGATTGATTCATTCATTACTGCATGCTGTTGTGTAAGAAGAAACAGCTAGTGAATTAACTTTCCAGTTTTATTATTTTGCTTGAAAATTTAAGAATAAAATAATTTGTTCCAAATATTAAAATTGAAATGTACAGCCTAGAAGTCGTAAGTGAAGCAAGTACATTGTAGCTGGTTGTCTACATGAAGGTTTCTAGCATCTCGGTAGAAGACAATGCTTACAACCATGGTACCACAGCCACGAAGTAAATATGTCCTAAAGAAAAATAATATTATGATGTATAAAGCCACTGACCTGAAAGCAGTTCAAGTATACTAACCCAAAAACATTCCTTGCATGCTTCCTTTCATAAGAGAAACAAAGCTTCCTTATGTAAGAGAATTGCTCCAATGTCTGTTCTGTCTCATGGTTAACAATTATAAAATTGTGTCTATTATAACAGAAAACAATTTATGATACATTAATAGTTAATCAAGAAATCTGTCTGACTTTCTTCCACTGGAAAAGGAGACATGATAAATTCTATGTGTGAGATGCTGAAATAAATCAAAACACACAAATACACACATGGACACATTCATGATTGTAAAATATATCATACTGTTTCACAGACATGTAGGTAATTTACTAGAAATGTACTCAGAGAAAGAAAGGCTAAGGATTTTATATTGTATGTCATGCATAAGTCTTATTCTATATTCTTCTACATCACCAATAAACAAATTCACGCATTTCCAAACAAATAGTAGAAGATAAAATTGATACACTAAAAAACTCTGGCGATAAAATTGACTTATACCGAATTAAGAAACAAAGTAGTAAAAACATAATAGCCATTATATAATATTTAGTAGTAAAGCCCCCTTCTTTTTTAATTATATTTATTCTCAAAGCACTTATGTATTTGTACTAAAGGAATGTTGATATTCCCTAAAAACAGGTAGGGCCAATTTTATTCTTTAGTTTCAGGTCTAAAGGATGCTGATAAAAATGCACTAAATTTCATTTGATGAAGAATTTCACAGCTGATTCTCCTGCCTCTGTAAGCCACATGTGCTTCCCTCCCTCACCAGTGCAATAGAGCGAGAGGAGGACAACCTAGATGGAGGAAGATCGTTCCTACAGAGTAAGGTCATTCCTAGGTCAGGGTATACAAGTAGCTGGGCTTCACTGCTAGAACTTCTAAACAAGCTATCAATAATTTCAAGG
Source organism: Octodon degus (assembly GCF_000260255.1). NCBI lineage: Eukaryota > Metazoa > Chordata > Mammalia > Rodentia > Octodontidae > Octodon > Octodon degus. Next base: position 673,013 of record NW_004524916.1, read on the forward strand.
TTAAGAAATTCCTAATGTTTACCTGTTTTTTATTGATATATAAATATATAAAAATTACATGTGCATTCTTAAACTATTAAAATTGTTCCACAACTATTGTATTGCTGGTAATACAAAATTAACATTGAAAGCAGACAATGTATTTGATATGTTTAATTCATATAAGAAACTAATTTCCTTCAGTACTTTTATATAATAAGGATATATATTATATATATACATATATGTACATATATATATGTATATATATTCATTATTTTTGTTGTTGGTGTTTTCTTGTGGCCATCTCAGCCCACCCTGGTGCCAGGCTAACACAGTATGTGGTGCAGGGAATCAAACCGCCGTCCTGCATGCTTGTCTAAGCTTGCCTAAGCCGTTACTTTAGACTGCTGAGCTATCTCTTTGGCCCATGAAGACTATATTTTTAATTGCAAAGACATTCTAATATTATGTAAAATAAATTTAACAAAATTTTTTGTTACCACCAGCTTTTAGTGCTTAATGGCTGTTCAAATCAAAGGTATTCTGAAAATTGTAAATACGATTACAGTTTTCTGTACAGGGTGTCAGCCCATCTATTGCTCTGTCTCATTAACAAAAGGCCTCCCACTCACAATATTTCTGTTGATCTTTCTTGCTCTCAGATGCCTCAGTATACATGATGCTGTTGTCTCTAGCTGGTCCTAGTTATACACATAATCTAATTTTGTGATGTTATTTCAAATTTAAATTTCCTTTACAGATAGTTCATAGGTATAATTTCTCAATGCCAAAATAACTTGGATTTTTAGAAACAATGTCTAGCATAGTCTCTCTTTCTGCACCCAGACCTATCACTCATTCTATTTCTTGTTACAGTTGACCCAGTAGTCGGCATATATTTTGAATGCAAGCATACACAAATGAAATGTACACACTTTTGAAATCCATGTACCTGCAGCAGTATTTCTGTTGTAGCAAACCCTGTCTTCCTAGAAGTTTCTGAGTGTTGTGTTTTGCATTAGTTATTACCTTATTTTCTTCTTTTCCTTTAAAATTTCTTTTTTTTGTGTGTGGCACATGGGCAATAATGTAGGAAATTGAGACTGTGTTACATGTCCAACTTCCTAGTCTTTTTTTATTTTAAGACAGAGTCTCACTATGCTTCCCAGGTAAGACTAGGACATTTGATTTTCCTTTTTTTGTATACATCAGTGGTGGGATTAGAAGAATGTACAAAAATGCTCAATTGAAGTTTGTCTTTTTTGATGCATTTTAAATTGAATTGAGTACAGGATAAGAGCTACGGACCTAGTTTCAGTATTCTGTAAGTGGGTAAGTGAATATCCAGTTTTCCAAGTACATTTGTTAAAGAGATTGGGTTTTCTTTTTGTTGTGGTTTTGTTGGTTGGTTTATTTTGTTTTCTCCAAAGCATATTTTTGGGCTCACTGAAAAAAATCAAATAATTAATGCTCATGAGATTTCTTTCTATTCATTGTGTTTCTCTAACATTATCTTAAAAAGAAGCAAACAAGAACTATAACTTTGTAATATAACTTGAACTCTCTATGGTGATGCTACAGCTTTACTCTTCTGCTCTGCATTGCTTTGGCTGTTCTACATCTTTTCAGATTCCCTATAAATTTTAAATGTTGGTTTCTATTTCTGTGAAGAATGTTGTTGAACTTTTAATAACAGTTGCCTGAAACCATAAATTAATTTTGTGCTATACCTATTTTAACAATATTAATTCTATCTTACAAGAGGAAAAGATAGCTTTCATTTTCTAATGTCCTCCCTAACTTGTTTACTCCAAGTCCTGCAAATTTTGGTGCAGTTCTCTACTGCGTTGGTTAAGTTGACTAACAAGTGCTTAATATTTTTAAGCTATTATGAATAACATTACTTTTTTATTTCTTTCTTGGGAGATTCATTATTGATATACAGGAATGCTATTGAATATTGGGGGTTGCTTTTGTGGTTTGCTTTCTGTGGGGGTCTGATCCAAAACTTCTGGTGGAGTTTTTGGGCCTTCCATGTAAATAATCATGTCACCTGTATAAAAAAAGAAAAAAAGATAATTTGACTTTGTCTTTTCCTATTTGTTTCTCTGAATTCTTTTGGTTCTTTTTAAATTTATTTATCTTGTTTGATTACTCTGACTAAAGATATAACCGGTATGTTGAACAAGTTTGATACAAGCAAACAATCTGAGTTTTTCCTAATTTTAGAGAGCATTCTTTCGATTTCTCCCATCATACTATGATGTTTGGGGATTTGTTATATATAGTTTTTATCAGTTCACGGTAGGATTCTTCTTCACTTATTGTTTCTAAATACTTTACCATAAATGGATGCTGAACATTTTTGAATTTTTTCTCTGGTGAAGGAGATAACTATGTGATTGTTATCCTTGATGCTATTTAAGTGGTTTATTACATTTATAGATTTACAAATGTTAAAGCATCCTTATAACCTTGGGATGAAACTAATATGGTCATGGCGAATTATCTTTTCACTATGTTGGCAAATGTTTTTCAAGGATCATATTGAGGATTTTTGTACACATATTCTTCAAGGATAATGGCCTGAATTTTCTTTTTCCTGTTCAGTCTTCAACCAGTTTTGACATAAGGGCAATACTAGACTTACAGAAAGAGTTCAAAAATAGTCTGCTACTTTTGATGACAGGTAAAAGTCAAAGGAGCATTAATGTTTTTCCCAAAGAAATAATCAAAATTCAATGTTAAATTGTGGGGTGCTGATTTTTCCATTTTCATTAGTGACTTTATTACTGCATCAATTTCATTGCACTTGATTGGTCTGTTTATGCATCTTCTTGGTTAAATTTTTAAGTTATATGTATCTGGGAATTTTTCTTGGTTCCAATTTATTAAAATATGAATTTTAAAAATACATTGCAGTAATCATCTAGATTTTAGACATTATTGTTGTAATTTACACTTTTTTCTAATTATAACGATATGGCTATTCTCTTTGTTTCCTTTGGTAAATTTGACTAGGAGTTTATTTATCTTATTTACTTTCTCAGAAAAATTCAATTTCTGATTCACTGATCATTTGTAAGTTTGAGACTCAATTTTGTTATTTTTTCTTCTAAATGCTATTATTTCTTCCCTTTTACTGATTCTGAGATTAGATTCCTCTTGTTTTTCTGGGACATTAAGACACATCAGGTAATGTAGTTGAAATCTACATTGATTTCTCTAATGTGGGCACTTACAGCTGTAAACTCCCTACTAAATGTGCTTTGTTTGTGTCCCAGAGATTCTGAAACATGGTGTTTCCATTACATTTCATTCTACACATTTTAAAAATTCATTCCAGATTTGTTCAGAATATATAAATCATTCAACATTGTTTTTTAATCTCCATTATTTACTTATTTTCTGAAATTTCTTTAATGACTAATTTCTAATTTTATTCCATTGTGCTCTATGATAAGATAAAAGAGATTATTCTGATTCTCATATTTTGACTAACTTTACAGTATAAAATCTTATTGATTTTGGACAATGATCATGGGCTGCTGAAAAGCAAGTGTTTGTTGTGTTTTTAGATGAAAAGCTTTGAATTCTTGTCAATTCTACTTTTTGTGGTGTCAATTAACTGTTGAATCTTTTTTTTTAATCTAGCAACATATGTATGTAAGGGGTGTACTTAAACTTCATATGTTTACAATGGTGTCCATATATGTCATAAAGTGTGCCAGCCTGGAAAGTATATGAATCTACAATAATTATCTCCTCTTCAATAATTTTCCCCTTACTAACATGTAATGACTTTTAATGCTTCGGATCAGTTTTGGCTTGAAGTCAGATTTGTCAGATATAACTACAGCTGTCCCTGCTTGCTTTGGCCTCAAACTATTTGGAGCATAGGTTTCCATCCTTTCACATTTAATATTTGTATGTTTTGTGGAGTTATATCCCTCACAAGGAACACAGATCTGTCTTGTTTTACCATCCAATTTGCACATTTATATATTTTTTTCAAAAGCTGAGATCCCAGTTGTTCATTCTTCAAAGTATTTCCCATGCAGTTTAGATTTTATGAACTCTCTCTCTCTCTCTCTCTCTCTCTCTCTCTCTCTCTCTCTCTCTC